>NC_092693.1:16037071-16347071 GCF_964275005.1 Diadema setosum | reverse complement strand
AGCAACAACAATGAAGGGATTATCAGATTAAGTTGAAATTGAGCATGCTATATGAACACATTCCGTCCATGATTAATGCCAACTTTCAAAGCAGTAGCATTATTCCTGCAAAAGTTATCAGACTTGAAAGTGAAGAGTGTGCAAAGGATAATCAAGAAATGAAAAGGGGCCGTGTCTTATAAAACTTGTGATAGAAATCAATCAATCACAAATCTCTTGAAAGCTGAAAATGCACTTTCCCATTTATTTCATGATTCCAAACTTAAGAATAATGTAGAAGAAGGGTAGTTCTTTCAGAAAGTATGAAAAACTTAATATTTACTTGGTTGTCCCGTTTCACCTTTTTTGAGTCCTCACTTAAACTCAAGGGGTGCGACTTTTTGTTCGTTCTGTGGTACATGGTCACAAATGGTCCTCTTTACTTGGGCTTGTCGACTGTGCTGCCACCTTCTTGTCTGGGCTGTTAAAGACCATGTAGCAGCCACCCCCCCCCCCCCCCCAATTTTCAAAACGTGGTGCCGGCCATGGTATGCATACAACATGAACACAAGCACATTAAGAATATGAACATATTATTACATATCCAAGCATAGTACACATTACACTATCCCCAAATTTTGAATTGCGGCCATTATGCCAACGATAAAATTCTCAAATCATCACACCGACAACGGGCGTACGACTCAATGGACTATTTGTGTAGACAGAGCATGAAACTCTGGACTTTTAGAAGGACGATCCTTCTTGCAGCGTCTGGCACACACCCCTAACGGACCAATAGGAAGGTGGCAAGACTGTTGGCATGTCTTTTAATAGACCACAAGGAAGATGGCAGCACAGCCGGGGCTAGCCGATAGTCTCATCATAGCGATTCAAATCCATCTTGCATGACGACCCTCTGCTCGTTTCGCTTGCAAATACTACAACGAGCGGGCCTTCGGACCACAGGCTTCTACATTGATGTGTGATCGTAACAATGTGTAGTTGACTTTTAGTACATCGTGGCAGCGGTTTACGAGCTCTCTGATTTCTATACTCAATCAATGCCCTCAGCTGTCAGTGAAATATATGATGGCCAAAATAGTGTTTTTATTACACAGAGCATGAAGAAATCATGGAATACAAATTCCCATGATAGCAGAATGTGTTCTTGCTATTAAAGAGAAGCAAGCCACACATCAAAAAAAAAAGGATATCGCTGTATATTGTCATCTGGTCTCAATAATCGTGAACTCACCTGCCACTGACAACGTTTTGAGTCTGAATTCCTGGCCATAGAAGACTACGAAGCAGATTGTGTTGGCAAACTTGCGCGTCTCCTCGGGCCACTTCTCAAAATCCTTGGAATTCTGGCCCGGTCTGATCTCCTTGATTTCCCTGATATTGACTGAAATCAAAATGATGCACACATACATACAAAAAAGAAAGACTGATTAGTTTCATATCAATACAGTTAAATACATGAAGAAAATTTTCAACAGAAATACAGATCTACTTCCTTCCCTTCCTCCTGGGGTATGGGAGGTGAACCCTGAACACCTACAGGCGCGGTGGAGCACCCCAATTATCTCGCAGAAATCCATCGGCAGCCGAGCCTCATTTGCATAAAGTAAACAACATGTACTCGCGTAGTTGAGAAAAAGTAAACAACTTCTCAAGCTAATTACAATTTAAGGAAACCTATTTTCGGATAAAAATTGAGTTAGTTTGAATTTGAAAACATGTCTGAATATGCACATATAACATATTAGAGGATTGACAATGATAAAATGTGAAATTTTAGCGAAAACCTGGCGAGCAAAATCACCAAAAATATGCCTCGAAAATCATCCTAAAATTCACGAAGTGTGATTGCGGAACCAAAGCGCCATTCGAACAAAGTACACCGAAATTTATTTATCTGCTTGCATTTTAAATTTCATACCGTAATATTCCCGGCCATGGTTGTGTCGGAAAAAAACAGAGGGTGATGTCAAAAATGACACGAACGCAAAGCGTACAGGTCGGTCCCATGTATATATAGTCGCGTCACTGTATAGCGTTGCATGTCACAGCACACACAACGCATTGCTGCATGCAGCATGCGCGGCAGCAGCTCAGCAGTCACCGTACCGCCGTGCAACACTCAGCAAAATTGACTGCGTCACATGCAAACCAACAATGAGCACGAAATCCTGAATCTCACGTACCACGCATGCCCAATATTACGGGAAAAGAAATGACGTCATTTTCAATTGTTTCGCTGACTATAATTTTCTATTCCAAACCCTGTAGAAACAAGTTGATTTCTCAAAAATTATAAATGGAACCAAGCGAAAACTTTCACCATATATGGATTGAGGCCTGATGAACTTATGTTGCCAATTTCGGACACATTGGAGCCCGGCCATAGTCCAGTCGGAAAAAAACAGAGAGCATGTTTTGCGAGAGGTGATTTTCAAAACGCTTTAATATCTCAAGTTCTAGTGCAGCAAATTTCATAATTTTTTCATCAAAAGGAAGGTTTTTAAAAACTTAGATAGTGTGGGAAGTTTGAATTTACTAGCGGCACGCATAGCGGCACAAGGAGAAGGTAAAGATTTGACTTTTTCATGCACACAGTTTCGGGCAGCCGTGGATGCCCGTTGGAAATTCAAATAGAACGAGGCGATAATGAGATGCAAATTGGGGTGCTCCACCGCGCCTGCCTATAGCATCATGGGATCTTGATTATGACAACTGCAGACAGTTTGGCAGGTTACTGTAAAACACAATATATTTGTGACATGAAATTTTCGCAAATTGGAACTGACGGCCTTTTTCGCAGCATGAAATTTTCGTGAATTGCCGCTGGCATTCAATGCATATAGTGTAGGCAGGAACTTTCACATGCATTTTGAATTCACGAATCTTGGCTCTTGCAAAATTCACGAAATTAAAATGCGCGTGAACATTCCTCGTTTTACAGTATTATCATATGCATGAAAGAGATTCATTCACACACAACAAGAGATTCAACTCTCAATACACTATCATTCAAAGCCTCTGTGCTCACATAAAGCACAATTGTTTTCTCCACCATAACTTGGGTAAAAAGAATCCTGATGTCCCAATTGATGCTGGGCTGGGTATGGAATGTGAAGCAAGCGTTAAATTTCCACTTTATTTTTTTCCTCTACAATAACACCGTTTTGTGATATAATGCAGAAATGCATGCTTCCTTCCTTATCTTTCCATGAGATTCCTTCTCATTACACATCATTTTGTGCCTTTAAAAGAAAAAAAATCTTCAAGATGAAGTGATTTAATAGCCTGTTGATGAGTGAGGGTTTTCCCCGTAACACGATGGCATGATAACAAGATATATTGTAGTCTCCTTCTATGGGTTGCACATAATAATCTAAGACTGACATCAATCACTTTGAGAGTATCCCTTCTCTCTGACCAGAAAGGAACCAGTGGTAATTGCAAGAGGCACTTGACTTATAATGTTCTTTTCTAAGATGCAATCAGGGAGGTGAGACCTCCCTGATGCAATCTAGATGATCACAGTAACAATGACACAATCACAGTCTCCACTATGAAGTTTGCGAGTGCAGCTATATATTTTGTTGTTGACAGAACTACACATTATACAATCGTAAGCGCAGACGCCTATAGATGCAGTTTCAGATTCCATTTGAGAATTAGCAGTCTCACCAAAACTTCTGTTTCTTTGGTATAATGTTCAATAATTACATTGTACCTTCCAGGAATTTAGTTTTGCATTGTTCTATAATAATGGACAGCTGAGAGGCCATTTTCAATGGAAAATACTGAGACACATCAAGAAGCACCGATGCTTTACAGTACAGTCTATATAGCTATCCTCTCAAGGCGCTGACAACTGATCACAGAGTAAATTTTGGAAATTGTGTGGGCATACAGTCAAACCTGCCTTTATAGTGGCCACCTGTTAAATACAGCCACTGAAAAGCCCCCTCCCCCCCCCCCCAAAAAAGCCATGTTTATAAAGACCCTGTGCACAGCTGCCACCTGTCTAATGCGGCCAGCATGGCCAGTGGGCGCCAATTTAATATCCCACGGAAGATTTAAACATGTAGCACGGTTCCACAGACCCACATGGAGCCACAGCTGAGGCGATAATTTAGCACGTTTTTCTGCTTCCCAGCCGAAGCATGGCAAATGGTTTAAACATCACCACTGTTGCATTCCCCCACCATTGAGGCATAATGCACTCGTAAAAAGCTTGCTCGCTGTATTCACGCTCGTGTGCAATGACGGTATCAGTAAAGGTATTGCTCAATGCATGAAACGTGTTAACACAGGTAGTATAGGGTGATGATACACATGCAATGTTGGAAAATCTGTCTATAGTGGCCACCTGTCTATAATAGCCACTCTTTGCATCTCCCTTTGGTGGCCACTGTGGACAGGTTGGACTGTTATTTGTTTTGTTTTGTTTGATTGTTTGGGAGAGCATTAAATGGCAAAGCAAGACTGAAGCTGATGCCAAGACTAATGTGTGTAGGCTATCGCTGGTACAAGTGATGTAAGCATCCATTATCACATTTCACAACAAACATGTTCCGTCAAGAATGGACTCGTACAATTTGCCAGGAGGCGATATCTCTTCCTGAGGCGAAGCACATTGAAAGAAGGACTTGTTGAGTTGTGGTACAGAAGGAAGTTTCCAAAAAATAAATCTCATAATAGGCTACCGTGGCTCAAATACACTTTGTGCACATTTAAAGGAGAAATTCAGAGTCTCATTCATTCCCTCTTTTGCAATGTATATTATTGCGGTTATGTTTGTCATCAGTTTAATATTCAAACAGAAACATGTTGGCACTGTATAAAAAAAGTCTTTGGATTTTGTAATATACATACTTCTTGGCTGACTTGACTGCTATAATATTGCACAATGTCTGACAAACTATTCAACTGACATCTCCACTTGAGAAGGTTATGGCTGAAAGGTTTTTTAATTCTTTTTTGCATGGGGTTAAAGCAAGTGAGCAATCAAATGGCTGGTCACATTATCAACATTTCCAACCACATGACAATTAATTGCTCCTTGGATTCCATGAGGATGACTTCAGGACCTAAGTTCCAGCAAATTTTGCTCAAAGGCAACAGGCATTACATCAGATGGTTAGCAGCAAAAGGTCACAGGTCAACTGATGTCGGCAAAAATTATCATTATGCCAACATATTGCCTCTTATGAAACAAGCACTATGCATAAACATGTGTACTGTATCCACAATGGGTTATCCGTATCTTCTGCTTCTTTTACATAAGAAAATATTTCGTCCTCATTTTTTCACTACTTGTGGTTTTTAACGGCGAATTTAAACATTTGCAAAGCTGTCTTACAAGTGCT
Source organism: Diadema setosum (assembly GCF_964275005.1). NCBI lineage: Eukaryota > Metazoa > Echinodermata > Echinoidea > Diadematoida > Diadematidae > Diadema > Diadema setosum. The sequence goes on along the minus strand of NC_092693.1, from coordinate 16,341,708 downwards.
GATTTGTGATAGTATTGAAGAGTTTGTTCTCAAAAACCAATAAGTCCATATTTGAAGATTTTGAAGTACAGTCTCTGTCATAAAGTACAAAATAATACCTTTTAAATGATATATTGGTCACTACATATAAAGGTACACTTTTGAAGTTATGGTCAAAAGAAGCAAAAATTTTCTTATTATCCTCTTTATTTTTCTTGACCTTTAATCGCAAATATCTCCATTTGGCAAATATGGATTTATCGGTTTTTGCGAACAAACTCTTCATATGCTCACTAAATATATTGCATGATACAGGAAATGATATCTCACTTATTAAATGAAAGATAATGCACGACTTTGGGTCGATCTATGTGATTTATCATGTATAGCTCTACAAAAAGTAGTATTTCACTGACTGTCAATGTACCATTTTATAACTGAGGGCTTTTGGAAGTACTGACTTTCAGATATTTTATGCACTTTACATTTCATGACTGTACACAGAACTGCCCACGCAAGATCACAAATCATGTTTGCAAGTAAACAAGGTAATCTCACGATAGATAGATAGCTGATGCACAAATTGCCATTTGCAGACATACTTAGGAATTCAAGAAGGAGTCATATTCTCAGTTTTTAAAGGCATAATTTCCTATTGATTGCAGAAAAAACAAAAACCCAGCATCAGCGCTTTAAAAAAGTTCTAAAAGGTGAGTTAGGGATAGAAACAACCACTGTAAAAACTGAATCCGTATAATCAATGTTAAGTATTATTAAATACACAGAATGTGAACAATAGTTATAATGAAAATGTTTCTAGACTAAACCGTTTACAGTTACAGTTTAATGAGAAATATTTTATCTCATTATATTCTAGCCTTTATTGCAAAAATTTTATAAGGTACGATGTTTTGCAATACAACTGACCTTCACATATATGCATTAAATGTGATATCTTGAACATTTTTTAAATCACTGCTCCCAAAGGTAAACAGGACCTTTAACCCTTCTGTGCCAATGAGTCAAATGTATATATTCACACATGGACAGGAAATTAATGTGGCATGCAATGGGTTAATGTACAAAGGAACCAACAGGTGTAAAGTAGTGCCAAAGTTATGTTTAAAGGGTGTGTACTGTTCTGGTAGAGGTGAGGATTTACATTATATATGTAGCTTTTAATGTTTTGCGAGATATTCAGAAACCACTCTATGAGATGTCAAAGAGCATGCAAATGTAAGGGGTATCAAAAGTTTATTGATGAAAATCAGTTTTGAAATGGCTGAGATATCCAAAAACAAGGTGAAACAAAGAGATCCTAATAAAAGGTGTGGCCTGTCGCCTTTTATTATTATTACTTTTTTGGATATCTCAGCCATTTGAAAACCAATTTTCATCAAATAAACATTGAATCCTTCTTAAGATTACATGCTCTCTCATATTTCATAAGAGGTTTCTCATTATCTCACTTTATAGGAATGTTCAAAACATGAATCCCCACCTCAACCAGTACTGTACAGTCCCTTTAAAGAGTGCTGTATCATCTTTGCATATGTGCAATCATCATAAGTTTTAATGATGCTCATCACTGATTTTATCTCACCATATTATATACTTTACACAAGTCATTGCAGCAATCTGAAAGTTAACCAGATGTATTAACAGAAAAGTCTACCTTTTTCCTTTTCTTTTTTGAAAATTTGTTGTCTTTTTGTTGAACAAGCTATGTTATCAATCACTTCTAATTGCAGCCATCAAAATTTTGATAATCTTGCTGTCAGTATCAGCTATGATATGGTTAACCAGTGGTTGGAAAGCTATAGTTACTTGTGAGCTCTGATTAAAGACTAACCAGGTACAAATCCACAGGCTTCTTGGGTGTTTTTTTTTGTGGGTTTTTTTTTTTTTTTTTTTTTTTTTTGTCATTGGCATATCATTGAACAAGGAATGTTCATCAACACTTTTTCCAGAAATTGATTTTGATTCTTGACGCATACATCAATTCCTATTAACACAATTCATCTAAATAATTCATATGAATAAATCTATATAATCCATTATAATGGGCATCCCTTATAGTACAAGCTTTGATTGAAAGGGGCACATCGCTTGAGCAGGTTTCTCAGCAAGGCTGAGGGCCATGATTGGCTATCCACTTGCTTACGTCATTCCACTACACGACAGGGTTTGACTGATGTTCGTGGTAAAACAGGACAAGCCAGTAATTATGTATTTCAGTATCAATGAAACTGCATTAAATAATGACAATTTCTCTTGATTGAACAGACGTCTGGGCTATCTGCAGATTAGCTGATACAATGCCAGTGCTTATCTAATCAAATCATCACTCCAGTTGAATCTTCTTGTCCTCTGACCATATTGAACGAGGGCTTTAATTGGTAGTTCCCACTATAACAACAAAGTATGCTTGACATCAATACTATCGGTTTCTATCAATAACAGTAACATGTACACTTCTTTCGATTGAATATATTTTGGACATTCACACAAGATATTAATTATCGTTTATAAATTTATACCTGGCCAGGGCAGGTATAACTCACACATCCTGTAGGTACATGAATGGGCAGTCACAATATGCAGCTTTTACCAGAAATGAAGAGATACACCATACATGTAGCTTCTGTACACTGTAATTCTCTGAAAATGAATGTTAGAAGAATATTGGGTTCATGACAACTTGATATGACTCCTTACAGATTACACTGCTCAAGCTTAAAACGTGCATTGCTAGATGTTCTTTACGCAGTTACTAAAATGCTTACAGAGTCTTGACAGAAGACTATCTACTAGCGCAAGTACTCGAATATGAATGATGTGCCTCTTAAACTAACAACAACAACAACAGCTTTATACTTGAAAGACAGAGTGTGCCAAGATACTAGGCTAGGAAGTCAGATGTGCTAATTACTAAATCCTCAGAAAACAATGGCTGACAACGTTGTGATGGAACTATGGACAGCTTTCCCAACACTGCTCTGGTTTGAATGCAAGCAGGACACAGCACCAGGGGCCTAGTTGTAGTGTAAAATGTTTTAGTCTGAGAAAAACTCTGGGAAGAACTGAAAACTCAGGTTATTATGATTCCACCATTGGCTCTAACACAAGAAAAACTTGGTAAAAAAAAAAATCAACCTGAGTTTTCTCAGGTATAAAGTTTTATGCAACAGGCCCCTGGTGTACAATGCCAAAGACAACAGACACTCCTAGCTTTACCTGCACTGCCTTTCATTGGACTCCGTTCATACTGGCCTTTAAATTATCTAGACCACACTTGAATAGTTGTCCTACCAGTTACATACTTCCTTTCACACTTTAAAAGTAACTACACTTCAATTACTACTAGAAAAGCACTCTTGAGAGCCAATTTCCATCCATACATACATGCACCAAAAAAATGTTTAAAGATATTTTAAAATCATTCAAAAATCCATAATAATTCCCGGATCACTACCAAAATTTTAAGGGATCATATAGTTTTGGTTGAGGCCTAACTTCAGGTTTCTAAAAAATTTTTGTGAGATAATGAGAAATCTCTGATGAAATATGAAAGAGCCTGTAATTCCAAGAGGAATTCAAAGTTTATTTGATGAAAATTGGTTCTGAAATGGCTGAGATACCCAAAACAGAGCGATTTGAATAAAAGATGGGACCCACCTATCATTATGATGGCTTTATTTTACTTTGTTTTTTTGTATGTCTCAGCCATTCCAAAACCGATCTTCATCAAATAAACTTTGAATTCCTCTTAGAATGGTATGCTCTGTAATATTTCACAAATAGTTTCTTGGTACTGTATCTCACAAAAAGTTAAAAGCCAAATCCTCACCTCAACCAATACTATACAATCCCTTTAATCATCTGTTCCTTGTGTCATTACCAACTTTTCCCGCAAGTTTCATCCACATCCATCCACAACTTTTTGAGTTATTTTGCACATTGACAAACAAACAAACGCCGATGAAAACAAAACCTCCTTCCTTGGCAGAGGAAATCAACTCGATATGAAGACTGCTTTGTTTCTACATTTCAAAGTCAGGAAATACCTAATAGTATCAGTTGTCATGTACAATCAGCTGCATTATAAGCTTAAGTTACACAGATACTGAAAGATGAAATTCTCAATCGAAGAAGACCCAAGGATTGAAACACTCCAACCCTATATTTTCCCTCTAATACATAATTTCTACCATGAATGCCTGTAAAAGAGAATGTCACTGATGAGCCATGTACCAGGAAATAGCATCTTGTGCGTCGTCGTATTTCACAGTTTCTGATGCCAGTGTGCCAAAGTAACGAATGAGGCTACATTCACTTTGGCTCTTGATTCGTTCAGGAAGCTGGTGATAGCCTATGTCAATAACATCACTTTTAATGCTCTCCAGACCAGGTACAGGTTGTGTACCACTGACATCAAGTCATGTACGGTTAGCGTGAGTGACGCAAGGGTTAAATTCACACTGAGTCAGGTCTTGACTGCAATGCTACAATACAGTCGGTGCGGTTGGGCACAAGACGCTCACGCAGACTTACAATACATTCAGTCAGTCTGGTAGTGCTACTGGCATGCTCTACCGCCAACAAACGAAATTTCCAGCACAATGACTAATGGTATCTGTTTGTACTTTCGTTGTGCAGAGACATGAGAGAACTCTCTCTCTCTCTCTCGAGCAGTGAACAGTGATTATCAGTCTATTTGATCCTGAACGTGAAACTGAACGTGCTATACAATTCTTTTTAGTTTTTGTCTTCTTCTACCATAACAATGATTCGGTTTAAGCGATTTGGAAAGTTACAATGTATCATACAGATTGGCGGGAGGGTGGCACAAACGATACAGGTATTAACAAAATCTAATCAGTATTCATTTTGTTTTTATGAGTTTCTTGCGTTGTTTTTATTGTTCTTTGGGGGGTTCCAGTCAGAGACCTATCCACAGCAGCTTGCTAAGTAGTGTCAGCCTTTCCACCTGTCACTCTCCACATGGACTATCTCCATATTTCTGAGCAAATAAAGGGCTATACCCTACACCCCTATCACTTTCTCCCTGCTCCAAATCTTCTTTGACTTTCCCCGAGGGAGAATGATCACCTGCTGACTCCATGGAGGATTGAATGGCATGGTAAAAGCTTGTCGGTCAAACAAAACGACTTTGGGTATGGTTCCCCAACATGTGGCGAGATTCACAAGCATTAATTAGTTCACAACTGGTCTAGTGCGATGGTACAATATTTCGCACAAGGTGAAAGATAAGAGGTGCTCTATTCAACAAGGTAAAGCACAAGCAAGACCATACACTATTAACAGATGTAGTCCAAACAGATTCTTGAATTTAGGACAGAAATGGCAACCATTATCATGATGATGGCAAATGAGTAGCTGAACACAGTCACAGTCAGCTGTCAAGTGTATGCACTGTACGTACATACTGATTGAGCGAAACTGATCGGGAGAAGTTGTTTACAAAAATGAGTGACAAAAGTAGGCGCTAGCAAGTATGTTTGTAATTGTTGAGTGCGCGTGGCAGATGTTTGTTTATTGTGACATCAGAGCCAGGCAATAGAGAACATGCCTTATCCATTTTTGCTCAAACACAATTGCACGGTTGACAGCCACAGCGTACGATGGTACTCTTTACTGAATGTTGTGTGATGGGCAATCGACCAATCGGACAGCTACATTCTTTTAAAGGTGTTGTATAAGGTACATGGAAACCATAACTTTTGGTAGAAAACTACTATTGTACTAATGAGATCTTGGAGAGAGCAGTTCAATGAAAAAGAATTCTGATTTTACCCAGTTCATACCAATTGAAAGAAAGGTTGTTCCTGACAATCAGATGAAAACTTGCAGAGGATCAACAGTATGTTTGCTGTCAAGGGATGTCAATGGAAAATTCATCCCGGAGTATCTTGGGGGGCATTTATCAACTCACTTCTGGCCCAGAATTGAGGTTTCTGACCAACTATAGGGAGTTTTGGGCAGTTGATTCGACGGAAAACTGTTTTGATTTTGGAGTTTGAAACGGGCTCCTGAAACTCGGACCTGCCCGGGCCAACCACTGCCAACTACACATCTCCACTCCTTGGGTCAAACTGCGCAATGGAGCTGCGCAGTGACAAGGTCTCCCAATTGACTCAAGACAGAGTTGATGAATGCAACAACTCGAGAAATGGGATTGGAAAGGCGTTTGCAAATGCGTTTTGACCGTGGGTATTGAAATGTGTTTCAAACATGGGAAAGTTGATAAACACAGCCTTTGACATTCAAAGGTTAGGGCGGAGGGCTATCAAGGCCATGGGCGAACCCAATTCTGGGGGGGGGGGGGGAGGGGAGAGGGGGGTTCATTGTTGTCTCATATCTGCTTCAGATTTAACCATAAGATATCCTTTAGTTTTTCCTTCAATTTATGAATCTTTTGTGACTAAAGATTGCATAATTGCACAAATGAGATGAGAAACATAATATTACCTTTTCCTTTCAGCTCATCCTTAAACTCACACATGCAATTTTTCATGCAGATACCTTTGCATATATTGTAAGAAATGAGACACAAGGAAAAAGCTACCAATTACGTAAGTTGCTCTAATACCAACATTAATGAATACTGTGAAATCAGACATTTTCAGGTGATGAATTTTTCACACTCTGCCAAAAAAGATGAATTTTGCATGTTTTTAATTTCACAAATGGTCGCGACAACTGATCTAGCACTTCAGAGCGCTCACCGCTGCTACTACTGTTAGGGGTTTTGGCAGCACATTATTTGTACTAAGGCAAAGGTAGGGCCAAGACCACTGGCGGACTCTGTAATGTTTTGTATTGCCAGACGATGCAGAATGTTGAGGGCTGGTGGATTTCATGATGTGATGTCCAGGAAGGCTTCGTAAACTACCGTCAAAGGTTCCTTCACACATATATTTTCATGACTGGTGATGGGACAATATTTTGTCTTGTTTTGTTTTTGTAATACCCACGGCTAAATTTTTTCATACAATTTCTGAATTTCCTTCCCTCTGTAAGATGAAATTGATACAGACCATCTACTGTAAAACGAGGAATGTTGTATTAATTTAACTTTCCACGAATTTGTGTGGGGAAATCCCCCTATCAGCAAATAAGAACAGGAAAGAGAATATGTGAATTCCTGATTTTATAATACTTCTTGCCCATTGAAGAGGAATGCAAAAAATTTTAGCTTTATAACATTATTGTGAACAAGTCGGGAATTACCCTTTTACTGGAGGTCGGCATGTGTACGTTGGCAAAGCACAGCCATTTAATACCAGGTCTGTGATAGGACCTGGAGAGTGGATCACTGAACTTTGATCACATTTCCTGCATAACTCCGGGGTCAAAATCAACAATACACAGATTAAACTAAAGAAAAGGAACACAGCAGGCCCCCGCTTAATCGTGAGGAGTCCATAGACAGTCTTTTCTCCCATGTGACCCTTCATGCTCTAAGGCACTTTTCAAAAAACTTGCCGAGCTGTTTCACAAGCATTCAGAAATAAATCAGAACTTGACCTAGTTGTAAAGTTAGCAAGCCCACATTCAGGTGGAGCAATAAATGTGCCTCAGTGCAACAGGAAGGTCATGGGGATAAAATGGGGATAATAGGGATTAGGTAAGCTTTATTCATTGACAACTAGTTCCCAGACGTCAGTGCCAATTGGCAGAGAAAGAGCTCCAGCCTGTGTGCCTTTCGGCCAACGAAGCACAGTAAGGGGTAGGTGGGGATCACGCTGAGGCCATGGCAAGTGTCAGCACGTGCAAAGTGCAGCACATTAAACCTAGTATGTGGGCACAAGACAAAACCATGCATAGCTATCTTACCTACTGGCAACTATGGTAGCAAATCCACATACACAGACAAGCAGCAATAGAATATGACACAGCTAGTAGTTACATAGTTTGGAAATATTCATCAGTGGGACAAAATGGATTTGTATTGCATATTAAATAATCCTCTTCAGAGTTCGCAATGCATCAAGCCATACTGATGAACCTGCTGCTGTCGAGAATCACCATAGGTAGTGCTGAACATTTTTTGTTGCACCTTTTGAGTAAACATGTATGCACAAAGAAACTTTTAATAGTGGACAATTTTTTTTTTTGTTCCTCTGATCATCCCTCTTTCTCTCTTTGTGCATGTTTGAACCGGATACTTCGTAGATCGATAACTGCGCATAACGCAAATTTTTGTCGCCTGCATCACCTTGTATTTTACAACTACCCATACATGTAGCAAACTGTTTCTACTGAGCAATAACATTCAAAGTGATGTGGAGAAAAGCCAGGGAACTTGCAAAATGCAGTGAGCCAGGAAGTTGAGTACAATAAGGTTCAAATCAGGTCTTGTGCATGCTGCCTCATGATATATTGAATAGTGCACAGAACCTCCCATGAAGAATTAGAGACATCCGACGAGCCGCAAATTTTGTTACCTGCTGTGTTTCAGCAGAAAATTGTCCCTCGCATCACGTCACATTGACCATCAAAAAGGGTGCACCTCACACGGATCATTTTGCATTACCTCACATCACCCACTACCTGATGCGCTTCTACATGGACATGTCGCATGTATCACCTTGCATCACCTCAAATTTTTAGTATTCAATAGGAACACACTCTTTGTCTGTCACACAAACACACACACACACACACACACACACACACGTATACACAACATGGTGTTATCACAAATCTCTCTTCCTCACTTCTACACAAACACACCCAAAAACGCACATGCTACACATTCACTGTACAAAAATTTCACGTCTTGGAGTTTACAGCCTTTTTTGCAGCATGAAACTTTCCCAAATTGGCGACCGGCATTCAGTGCATTGTGTAGACAAAACTTTCGTTTGCAGTTTACTTTCGCAAAATCTCTGTTCCTCGCGAAATACGCAGAATTTACAGAAGTTTCATGTACGTGAAAATTTCTAGTTTTACAGTGAACGAACATAGAGGGAAAGCGCATTGGGAAGGTAACTCTCCATACTCACACAGAGGTGAAACTCAGATAAGAGTTAGAAGCTGTTTTTTCGAAGCTGGTGTCAAGTCTATGAATGGTAAAACTGCGACTGATTTGAGGAACATATCTAAATAGGTGTTTATATGCAGCAAAGGGTATCAAACAAGGGCATGAGACCAACCAATTTGCATGTACATAAAAATAATTCAAATGAACCTTCTGCAGCACCACCCCCCCCCCCCTTTGTCAAATTATAACCTATCCAATTAAATTGCTCAGTGCGATCCACATGAAAAATGGCTTCCATCTGTGTATAAGGGCCACCTCTTTGTAAGGGTACCATTCTCCATGGATTTTTTTTCTTTTTTAACAGATAGGCTTACCGCCATGGATATCATATTCTATCAAAGCCTAGAATGGTTAAGTTAATTGTTCCCATGACGAATCTGTCACCGATGACACAAGTTTTTAAGTCAATCTTTTAAGGATGTGACTTGCAGCAATCTCCCCCCCCCCCCCCCCGGAATTATAACATGTAATTGTTTCACAGTAGTTGCTGCATCTGACAATAATACTTATGTTACTAACGACATGGACCTCATGATCATCAGTTTGTATTATAACCAGTGAGACCTCCCTGTCATCTCCAGTACTACTGAATGTAGTACAGGATCTGAGCTCACTGCACTGCACTGCACTACAGTTACACTGTAGACAGAAAGGTCGGGTCTCCACAGCAACATAATTGTTGTCACATGACTTTAAGAAGAGCGGGCTGGGCTGCACACTGCAAACAGCCATGATCAGATTAGGGACCTGTAACTTGTTAATCGCGTAAACAGAAATGGCTCAATGCTGATTGGTAGCCTAGTAATCGCGGTATGCGATGCCCGACCAGGGTACAGATCTGTGTCACCAGAATTCTTCACTCTTTTCTTCTGGACATCTGCCATGTTGAGACAAAGGCTACCATTACTGCAACTATCCAAATTGCCCACAGACAACATGTGCATAAAGACATAGATACCATGTTTGTATGACTACTTTATAAACAGTCACAGATAGGACATGACCTGTGTACATGTGACTAGCTCACTTACTGTTTTGGGGGAAAATACAGTATAGCTCCAGACAAAATTTTGAGTGCAGTTAAGGTATAAAGATATCGAAAGTTTGATCACGACTACATAAATATCCAGCAATCAGCACACAATCAAACATTGCATTTGAAAGACACATCACGAATTGATACGGTCATAAGTACACAACTGTGCCATCACTTGTTGCCAGTTTTTATTTGTTTTTGGACTGAAAGGTCACCAAGTACATCTTCTTTCTGGAAGGACACTTCCTTGTGACTAAGAAAATTCATGGAATGTTAGCGTTTTTTGGTTCTTGTCATATTTCTTTTTAGATTTTTAATACAGTGCCAAGCAATTCTTTGCACATGGCAAGAAAAATACTGCTTTCTCTGATAGGATGCAGAACAGCATCAGGCAGTTAAAGGCTTGGCAGACCTCGGGGGCAAAGCTCCCGAAAAGTTTAGAACAAACTTTGAAACAATCACCAAGTTTCCTTCCTTGTGGATGGTGAATGTCTCCGGAGAAAAACAAAACAAAAACAAAACAAAAACCTTGTATTTTATTGAGAAAAAAAAAATAACCCATTGGCATCAAGCAAAGATTATCAATCATGGAGAGCCCTGTTGTGAAAGGTTTATGCTGTCACACAGACCAGAAAGTTTGAAGTGCAACTGCACACAAAAGGTCCTTTCGTTTTTCATACAGTCTAAGAGTGCTTGACTGATAATGAAGTATTATAACATGAACGGATGACTAGAGTCTTGAGCACCCACACTTGAGCATTTCAAGGCTAGCTGTATCTACTGCAAGAAAAATCCATTCCTACGCTATGAGATATTTCAAATTCAAGCAATTCAAGGGCTCCCTGCTGAAGTTTCCAGCTATGAGCATCATTTGATACCATTTTGTCACTCCACTTCCTGGAGTTCATTACCTAGACTGACAAATGGTTTGGCCACTTCAATCCTGAATGACGCCAATGACTTTAATGGAAATTATGAGTTACGTTCCATAATTGACCATTTTCCTGAAGGTTCATGAAGCCCACTTGAATGACGCTCGAAAGAATTCTATCACAGTCATGATTTAGCATCAAAAAGACAGAGCATCAGAACTCACTAAAAATACATGTAACACATGCCCGGAAATAGAGAGTTGGGTCATATTTCAGGCATTGAAGCCAAAGTAGAAACTCAGTGCCTAAGTTTAAAATCTACAGATGATGCAGGTTTCTTTATTTGATAGAAATTTCATATGGATTACTGTCACACACATATTACCTGTATACAAATCTATAACATATTTCCCAAAGATCATACATATAAACACAGCATTTAACTTTGACATGCACACACACACACACACACACACACACACACACACACACATACAAAGAAGATATTATGAAATGGCACCACTGGAGAGAAAACTGAAATCTGGTCTATGAATTCTAGTATTTTCACCAAATTGTCCACAGTGCCTATGTATACGTACGTGTAATTTGAACTCTCCTACTCAAATACATTGTTCCACATGCTGATTCAAATAGAAATCTGAAGCCCTGCACATGCTACAAGGAAACACACATCAACAGAAAAACATTCATTCTGAACTTTCAAGCTTAAAAAACAACAACAAATGCAGGCTCATGAAAATAGCACTTTCATATCAACGCCACCATACATGAATATGGCGGCGTGAGTATCCAGTCTTGTTATACATGGAGAAATATGACACACCATAATAGAGTTCTTCAGCGGTACAAGTATAACAGTGGTCTTCTCATGTTACAGTCACTGTCTATTGGGCCATTCATATTTCAGGTGACATACCACAAGAATCTCAACCTTTTGCTGCATGATTTATCTCAAAGGTGGGAATGAACGGACACACTGGAAAAGAGATACGGTTTGTATCGCGAGTGAGACCTCGCCAGATATTAGGCGATTTGTCACTCTTTACAAATGAAGTGATTCGCCAATTTTTGAAGTGAGAATTCGGTAGCGTGGCATCTCGCCGAGGTTCCGTTCACACGACATCCAACACTCCATCTCATCAACTCTACATAAAGTACATAGCTCAATGCACAAACAAGCCACTGTTTTGATTACACGTCATGCTTGGCGAGTTCACACGTGCTGCAAAATTGGCACGAAAAAGAGGGGAATGGGCAGAATCCGTCACTTGCACGAGCACATTATGTGCATGACGTGCTGCAACATTTACTGTCGCACTTTGGTCGTTTGCGAACAGACGAACTAATTTTCGATGGGGTTTTCAATTCTAATTCCCGTGGTACACCGGTAGCAAATGAGAATGGCTGTCACGTCTCCGCAAAACCACACTGAAGATTTGAACTCTGTACCTCATCTGAGATGAGGGCTATGAACAATACAAAGTTTTGCACCTGCCATCTTCCAACATTGGTAGGCCATAAATTCTACTTTTAAAGACAATAATTTTTGTTAACTGAGCTTTTACTAATAATTTCATATTGTTTTGTTTTCTGAGCAAAGAACAAACATTTTCACTTCATGAAATCTGTTACGAGGAATTTGGTACTCATACTTACTTTGACAATTAACAGCAGAACTACATTTTCTAAGTGTAATATACTGTGATTAATGAGTTCTGCATTAAGCTTTTCCATAACTTCAGAACAGTATTGTTAGATTTTCTGAGAGAATAAATCTAATTTCATCATACTGTCACTGAATTGTGAAGAGAATCTTGAAAATGCTCACCTGCTCTTTTCTGTTGCTTCAGTTGTCTTCTTGGAGAGATTCTTGAGGATTACTAAATGATTTTTATAGTAAGTTCTCATGTACAATCATGGAGTTGTCAAAATAATCTTTAAAAATAATCCTTGAATTTTGACCCTGGGTATCTGATCTCTAAATGTAAAAGCAAGTCATTGGACCGCTTTCTCAGAATATGAGGAAAACAGTCATATTGTATGAGCAAACATAGTCTTTGACCTTGGATGAAATGCTGAGCTTTGCTAAGATTCCTTAGTATATTGTCTAACTGCCATGAAACCCATTGTAGAAATCCCTCTGTAGGCCTATTACCATGGGTGCATTGTATGTATAGTAGGGGGCCTAAGGGCTCAAAATGGGTTGTTTGGTTCATATTCTTCCAAAAGCACCAAATTTGGCGCATAGGTCCCTTGTACCATACTCTTTCGATTTTTGATGGGCGCCAAGACAAAAAACCCTTGGGGCCGCCATATTGGTGAAATCCAATATGGCCGCCATCCGGGTTAAAGGTCAACTGCAGTTACAAATTGAAAAGGTTGATTAATGTTATGAATCCCATGTGGAAGATTTTACGGGGTTAGAGAATGTGATTCTACATATCATTTCTGCAATTCAAGGTCACTATCACCTCTCAAGGTCACTTTCAAGGTCAAATAAGGGTCAAATCAGGCATTTTGTGCATTTTTCGAAATGGCGTCTGTGAGCATTCAACTGCAATTCACTGGTACCCCTGTTTTGTCCCATTTGTCATCTCTTCCATACTCCTTCAGTGGTCAATTAGGGCCAAGAGCGGTTCCATCCCCCTATATATCAATAATGATTATGACAAATAAATGAAAAAAAATTATATATATATATATATATATATATATATATATATATATACATATATATATATATATATATATATATATATATATATATATATATATATATATATATATAAATCTTTGAGCACAGAAAACTGGCTTCCAACGGTTTCGTTTTCTTTTCTCATTTTCTTTGCTCAAAGTTTTCACTATTTATCAATTGTTTCTGGTCAGTTTTTCTTTTCTTTGTTTCAATATATATATATTACATGCTTAAATACGGCCGCCAACCTATTCCAAGGTGCCGAATCAGGGTGCAATGGCAAAGAGGGTAATAAACACGCCTAATCTTATTTTGTCTCCATTTTTCCTTCTGACGAGATAGCTGGATAGCCCGTATGCCACTAGCTGGTCAGTCGTATGTACTTGGGGTGCACCACTTTACCGGTTTATGCACCTTCAGTTTTCCGATAACGGAATGCCGATTCGGGATGTTTTCATGTGTCTGGGTTTGTGATTCTTTCACACAAGGGACTTCCACTTTTTATATCCAAGTGATGAGGTGCAAAGTGATGTGCCTCTACTAGAGGAGACGGTATGACAACACACACCATTGCTCAGCTAGACTTGAGATAAGTGGGATTCGAACCCCGGCGCGCCGGAACACAAAGTCTACACAAGTCTTTAGACCGCAAGCCACACCCTACCGACTGAGCCACCTCGTCACATTTCATGGTCAATTATATAACTTTCCAGCCGGCAAGCGATATGATTCTCCTCCTGCTGAAGTTGGTGTATACCTGATCTCCCTTGACAAGACAGCTTCTGCTTCTTCAGTGAAGGAAGCAATGGCCGAAGCTTCCAGGGAATCGAGCTCCTCAATCCAGGTCAGACCAGTATTCTAGGGGCAGTTAACAAAATTCGATCATTAAAGTCCTTTAATGGCAGTATCCTATCAGAGTAGGTGAAGATGATTCAGCTGAAGGCTTTTTCTTATCTTTTTTTATTCTCTTTCTATCAAACGAAACCGTTTCTTTACTGAAGCGGGAATGACTATAGGGAAATTGAACACCTATTGATGCTGTATGGGATACTGATCCTGAAGAAAATAATCTTAACATTTTTGCGCAGCAACACTGTGCAGTCCTCTGACAAGAGATGGTGATGGCACCACTCAAATCTCAAATTATGATTGGAAGAGCGTAGCAGCTTCCTGAAAATTAAGATTGAAAATAAAGAACTGCCCTCATTCAGCGCACAGATATCCAAGAATAAATGGGACGGACAACTCATCCTGAGCACCTGATTCGAGACGGAAATATCCAACAGGAATTGTGATCTCGCAATTCTTCAGCTTTCCGACAACTTAGATGCGATCAACGCAAAGATATCCTTACAAAGGATGACATGTTTTCTGAAAGCATTTTCTGAAAACAGTGTACAATCGCACGGATGAGCATAACATCACATTTTCGGTAATGTGCTTTTTTTAAATCCCTTTGATCTGAGGGAGTTACGGTGGGTCGTGGTATTGAAAAGATTGAAAAGGCCTTTTCAGCTCTTTCCTGTACAGCATACCTCTCTTCCAGAGCCCAACATCAGGCACTGACAGGGTGCGACATTACTTCAGACTTGCTTTGATGTGGCATGCAAAATGCCTAAGCAGTATGGGTCAGCAAACCAGAGCTCACTGACACATTAACTACTTCAATAATCGTGCTCATGTCCAGCAAGGACTGATGAGCAACAAGGTTTATGGGGCAGCCAGCGTCAACGAGGGTAGGCGTCATCTCGTCATAACGTGGGAGCAGATCATCAGAAACCACCCTATTGCTGTATCAACATTTCGAAGATGAGTGCTGCTGCAAGTGAGTTTCTACTGGAATCATGACAGCATGGGTCATGATGTGATCCCTGACTTCAGGGAGTGGAGTGGAGTTGGAGGAAAGATGGCACAGGTATACTACATGGCAATTACTAGTACTATCAGCCACTCTCCGCAATGCTTCAGTACCAAATTTCATTCTTCTATACACACAGCTGTTTCAAGGCATGCATTGGGAGGTGGAAAACATGGAAATGGAAAAAAAATAATGAAATGAAATGAATGAATGAATGAATGAATGTGACAATGCACAATGTAGAGCAGGTGTCAGACGAGCCATGGTCAATAGTTTGATATTGCTGCAAATTTAAAGTGGGGGGGGGGGGGGGGAGGGGATTGAGGGTCTATCTGACGGGAGGAGACATTGTCGCAATGCCAGCGTCTCGAAGAAATTATTTTCGCTGTCACAACTAACGCGATTTCCAGGGAGATGTCCAAGACGTCTTCAAACAAAGGGACAACTTATTTGCTTGGAAGTCACGGGGATGTTGGCACGGCTTTTGCAGTCGCAGGGACTTATCAGAGACGTCGTTTCTCAGCGACTTCTCCCTTTCGTCGCCATTATGTTATTACGGTCTCCACAAGATGCGGGGACATCTCGAAGATGTTGCAGATAAATTTAGTCCCCACGACATGGCCACAGTGATGGAGACTTCGCAGAGACGTCTCGGAGACAAGCTTGAAGACGGAAATAGTCTCAGCAAAAATCGAAAATGTTCGATTCTCCTGCGAATCCTGGAGATTGGGGTCGTCTCCAGGAGACGTGCGTCGTAGAGATGTTGCGGAGAGTAGAGTTGCAACCTAAAGTCTTCATACCAACGAGATACCAACTTATAAAGTCTTGTGATATCATACCAATTTGCGTCCTAGCACTTTGGATAGAATCTTAATAGACCCTATATAGAAGGTGTCATGAAAGTTGTATTATAGCATATCTAATCTGTACCCTGTTAATGGTGTCACTGTGGCACCTGTGAAATATGCTTGTTCCCTACATGGCGTCACCAGGACCGTCATGTTCCTTGAACGGCATATTTAGCTGTGGAGGCACATACAATTTCCTATAAGGACTTTAGAATCGAACTTTCTTACACAAGTTCGAAAACAGCAAATTGATGCCAACCTGATGTACTAAAAACTCTCTTAAACACGACAGATTTTTTCGTTGTTCACACAGATTAGGAGTGATCTTCATAATTATTATTCCATTGAATCTAAATCTGAATTATGAATGTCTATTGTGATTGAGGATCCTGAACTGCAACAAAGAAAGAAAAACACTTCTCTTTTTAGTGGCAACGTCAAGGACGCTGGTAATATAGAGAGTAGCCCCCCCCCCCCCCCCAATGCTAAAGTATTAATATATTAGGTAGCAATAGGATTCTAGTTCTCATATTTGTATGTTTTTATTGCATTCCTTGCAGATAAAGATGAAAATGATAATCCAATAATTAAATCTTGAAAACTCTTTGAAAGGGCATTACCCATAATTCTAACTAGCTCTTTTGGCTGTCATTAAAGCAAACGCAAATATATTGAATTCCGCAAATATGACCAGTCGGTGAGAACATTTCCTCTTAGCGCTTGTAATGTAAAAATGATTAATGGAATGATTGTGACATGAACTATGACATTCCATATCTTTGGATAGAACCTCACTTAAAAGCTTGTGTAGCCATGTTAAAACAGGCCATAATTGAAATGATGCAGAAAAAAATTACCGTAAGTAACCATTAAAAATGAAATTGAAGGGTTACCAAGTCTTCAAATTTACTAATTACTCTCAGAAAGGGGTTCTTATTATAATTCATGAGTGTATACCTAGTGTTTGAAATCTTAACACGAAAGCAGATATATTGATGTTACTCATGAGAAAGCCCACCTCTCCCTCTCCTACAGCCCTCAACAACTGCAATCATATTAGCAGGGCTGGCATTCCTCCTATATTGACTACAGGCAAGCCATTTTCTAAATTACCTATTGTGAATATAATGGTTTGACCCCAAATGAGCTTTAGCAGTGGCGGATCCAGAGGGGGGCGAAACCGGCGCACGCCCCCTTTATTTTTCGTTAAAAACAAAAGAAATAAAAAGAAAAAATTGAAATAAAACCCGGAAGTGGCGCCAGAAATATTAGTCACGCCCCCTCCCCTTTACAGAATTCCTGGATCCGCCCCTGTTTAGGGAGACCTTATAGGGAAAAGTTGACATCAGACCATAAAAGCAACTTCAGAATCGAATTCCTTGACCCATAAAACCTCTAAAGCCGACTTTTCAAATTATTGTAACACTTTAAAGGTTTTTAATTATTATACTGGCCTTTAAACGTAGGTGGCAGCCATATTGGATTTTGCAAATATGCCGCCCCAGAGGGCGCCCTTCACAAGAAATACGCCTTTTTCAGCCGTCGACAACTGCAATTCTACTAAAGGCTGGCATTCCTGGAATATTGACCATGGGCAAGCCATTTTTTTCAATAAACTGTAATGAATACAATGGCTTGACCCCTAAATGACCTTAAGGTGACCTTATAAGGAAAATTTCTAACTTCAGACCATAAAAACAACTTCAGATTCGAATTCCTTGACCCAGAAAACCTCTTATCCTGACTTTTTAAATGATTGTAACCCTGTTATGTTTTCAAATCCAAGTGACCTTTAAACCTATATGGCGGCCATATTGGATTTTGCCAATATGGCCGCCCCAGAGGGCGCCCTTCTTGGCGCCCATCAAAAATCGAAATAGTATGGTTTTGGCTACATGTGTGCCAAATTTTGGTGCTTTTGGAAAATTTTGAACCAAAAATCCCTTGCGCCCCCCACTAGTATCCAAACTTTGATGGTTTCCAAGAAGCACTAAATAAAGTAAAGATCACTTTTGAGCCACAAGGTAAAGCTTGGATCTGCCATAAACAGACTTTTAACTAGTTTGTTAATGTACATTTGTGTATTTAACCATAACATCTCAGTCACTTCTGGTTCTACGCTAGGGAAGAAGACTTTTAAAGATCACTTTTTAAGGGGGAGGGGGCTTTGAGGCACCCTGGGAGTGAGGGGGGGGGGCACAGTAGCTCTTTGAACAAATTAAGACTCTTATATCACCCTACAGATGTTAGCTGCTACACAAAAATTCATGAGGTTTTCGATAAAAAGTTAAAAATTTTATGACGTACAACGGACAACACACTGCGGATGATGGATGATCGCAACAGCTCACTCTTGTTTTTGGTTCAAGTGAGCTAACAACCAAACTTGCCCAGGCCACGTTGTACAACATACTCAAATCAATGCAGGAAAAATTTCATAATACGCAGTTGTGAAGAGAATTGGTCATTTTTTTGTTTTTGTTTTTGTTTTTGTTTTTTTGAGTGATATTGAGCTAGTCACATTCAGAAAATCACTGTTGTGGATTTTCTTTACTTCTTAAAGGCAATCATTCAGACAATCATATGAACAGTAGGCCTACTCCCAGCAAGCTACAAAAAAAATCACATTAGGGTTTGAAGGTGGTGCACCATCCTCACAAATCAAATTCCCTGGTTCAAATAAGGTGAAGTGGTTAATATCTACCAACACAGATTCCATACCATTTTTATTTTCACTAATTAGTATAATTATTCATTCGGCATATGCAGTTGAAAAAAAACAAACAAACAGACAAAATCAGAGTGATACAAAAGTCACACTGATCAGTAGTAACTTCTATAGCCCTACAGAATCATCGTATAGCAGACAGACCGTTCAGACCCTACTCTCGACCATTCTGGAAAATGTTGTATAGATGCACCGTTTCCCTCTGCGCATGTTGTTATGATCATGACGTCACCGCAAGTGAAAGGAATAGGGTTACCTTTCACACGCGCTCCATTAAGCCCCGCCCAGTTAAATACCGTTCTATGGTCACGATACCTTCAGACACATAATGGATATGATGGAATGCTGATATCGTTATGGAGTTTTAGTTCGAAACGATGCTCTGATCGTCGTTTCATCATACATCGTTTTGTCAGCATTCAGACGTGTAAATTCATCATATAGCCATACTGTTTTGGTATACCTATACCATCTAATTTGCGTCTGAACACCCTGCTTTTCTCAGTTTGCCAATTGCGCTGTATAATCTGTACTCATTCCATAAATTCATCCACAAGCAAGTTTGCTGCTCCAGAAATTACTAGTACATGTAGCACAAGGATTGATTTATGTGCAGTTCTGTCCATGCCAGGCCCCTAGGGAATCTTAGATAAAAACACTGACCTAACTCCCTAGAGCCAAAATCCAAGGGACAGTAATGGTATACAGAGTGGCCCCTTGACCAAAGAACTGATCCTTTTCTGCAATGATTACTCCAGCTTAAATGACATCGGGCTTGTCAGAATCCAGGATTTATGGGCATGGTCACATAAATAATTGTAATTAGGTTCTGATTGATTTCTGCTGCAGCACTCACCTTGGTGGCTGGGTCATTGCAAGCAACCCAGACTATCCCACTGTTTAATATTCCTTTATACCAATCTATACCGGTAGTTTCTTGCATAGGAACTCTATAATACCACGGACAAGCCATGCAAATCTAACTGAAGCTCCACACAAAACTTATCCATTAGTATGAATCTCAGCAAGGATGGCTGCCCAAGCTGGTGTACTGTAACACTGACACCTGTAGATCTTGGAACCTAGATATATACTGTGCTCATAGAGTTGATGTTTATACAAAGTACAATTTCATTTAAAAAAATAAATAAACAAATAAAAGCAAAACAAAACAAAACGAAACTAGTTCCTCTTCACGAAAATATACTCTAGGATCACCTAGAATATCTAGGGTAACCTCTCTAAAAGTTTAGTTCGTTATTCTTGACAGAAGTGGGATACGGTGGGATAAATATATTATAACCCTGTATCAGCTCTTTAGAAAACTGTTGCTCCAACTCTCGTTCTGGTAGGAGATCTTCAACTTTGAGGCTACTTTTCTCAAAATCTCCCATTCTCCCCATGTAGTTTCAATTTTTCTGCTCCAAGCTGTGCATCTCCTGCTTTTCAAAGATGTATTTCCTCTCACTTAGAATCTATTTTTCTCAAGCCCAACTTTACTTTTGTCATTATTACCAGCTGTGGCGCGCCACAGCAGTTTGAATTGGCCCTGTGACGTAGACTAGTAAACATACCATCCATAACATGTTCGTAACATGTGCAAGTCAGCTCTACTTCGCAAATAATTGTGACCCAAAAAGTTTCAACATTTGTCACAGTGAGAACACCAAATCAAAAGAGACACGACCCTGATTGCGACCTAAATTTTGAAATTGTTGCAATGAGAACAACGCTACTGTTGCACAGGATAATATGGGAATGTCCTTCCTGTGTGTCCTAAATACAGGATAAAAGACCGTACACAGCCTGCTGTGGTCATCAGCTGTGCTAACTGGGTAGTTTACATTATAGTATGTACAGATACATCATGTAACTGTCTGGGGTTTTCTCACCTTCCAGACTTTTACTGGAAGTTGCTAGGCAACTGCCTGGACACTCCACAAGAAATGTACTTTTGAAACCCATCTCTAATAATACAGGCTCTTTATTCTTTTTTATTCCAATGGCATTTCAGGGATTTTGTTTGCCAGTATTGTAGATGTTCACTCTCTGCTGATCAGTGAAAACGTGATCCTTCTTGTATGACAGTGCTCCATACTTTTTTATGGTACAGAAGAATACAGTGTATTGTAAGAATGGTACACATGGGCCCGAATTCACGAAGGTGGTACAAATGAAACCATGGTTTAAACCATGGACAAAAACCATGGAGCGCCAAGTGTCACATGGAATATTTCGTTACGAAATCAGTCATTTTGTCGATGAAATTATTATTTTGTAACAAAATGACAACATTTTGTAACTAAATGAACATTTCGTCCACGGAATGATAATTTCGTTAACGAAACCTGTCATTTTATCGACGAAATGACCAATTTCGTAACGAAATATTCCGTGCGACACTTGGCGCTCCATGGTTTTTGTCCATGGTTTAAACCATGGTTTTGTTTGTACCACCTTCGTGAATTCGGGCCATTTTGTCTTCTCTACTGATGAATGAGAGTATGGGAGACATGCAGTGTGACACTTGCTTCTCCACATGAATTCATTATTTGCTATAAAACAAACAACTTCATTGCCCTTCTGATGTAACCCATCACGTCAAAAGCAGCCACAAGTCAGATTCTTCAAATTTTCTGTGAACAATACATTTTGTTAGTCCAGTCTCTATGCTTTAATTGGATGTATAATCCATTACAAGATGTGCTTTGCATCCAGAGATATTTCAAATTGAATGTGACAAACATGGGAATTTTGTGACAACAAAATACGGAGAAAATCGCTATCAAAGTTCACTCTCGGTATCTTTTTCATTCCAAGAGTGTCTGCCATACGGGATGGAAAATATCGCATACATAATCTCCTTAGCAACAACAAATTTTGTTGAACCACTACTTATGAAAATTCACACAGTGCATCATAATATATATGACTTCATACTCAAAAAATTTCAGAAGGATTGAAAGAAGGATTTCTGTCTTAATTAACATTAGAAAAAAGGGGTTTCTCAAGCGGCTTACAGCACATGTCAGTTTGCTTGTGAGAAAATGACTCGGTCTCCAGTGCACTGGTATTGGGTGGGGTACAACAGAGGCTGCATTCGTCGAAAAAGCACAAAAGCCGCGCCATTCAGACCTACTGGCCAAGCAAGGTGGGCGGACTTGCCAATCAACGGTATAAGGACCACAACTGATCACAGGATTACGTCAGCCGACAGGGCGCGCGCTACTGTTCAATTCAACTACGCTGAAGTCCTCTTTTCAATAGAAACAATAACGCTCCAAGTTTACGATCGATCGTGCTTTGTAACTTGCGCTTGGGCAGTGAACAACTTCAGTAAAACCAGCCAATCAGCCTCGAGCAGGTGCTAGGGGGCGAAGCTTGTGAAATTGAGGCCCTTGCTCAAGCTGTGCAACAAAAATTGACATGCTGAAAAAAAATGCCTACAAATAACTGAATATTTTACACTTTTTCTGGTATTAACACCTTGAAATTTGAGCAAGTGGTAGATAAAACCCAATAACTTCCAATCAGCCAAAAATCTAAATTCTGATTTTTTTATCGGTACCTCAACTAAAATTTGATTTTTCTTGGTTGTGGTGCCAGCGACTTACGGCTGCTTTAGACGTGACGGGTCACATTTTGTATGTATTGATCACTCATCCTTGGTCGCAATCTTTAATGAATATAAATTTGGCTCAAGGGAAATGTGTATATCAGACCCAATGATATGCACATGCAGCCAGCATACACTACCCAGAAACCAATCAACTACCATGTGTATTAACTTCAGATGCACAGAAGGAGGGCATGTCTGCGGGAAATGCACAAGCTCACTGTGCATACAGATTCGAACAAAGAGCACTTGCTAATATCAATGCAGTACCGTACACAAATATGACAATGTGGAACTAAACAAAACCTCCGTTTCAGAAAATGCACTGGTTTTGACATTCAGCGCAGGATGAAAAGGAGCAGTGTCGAGCTGCGCAAATAAAATGTTCATAAAATAATCAAGAAGTTCGGACAGTATCTGGGCAAACTTGGAGGTCCTTTATAAATTGCAGCCCAAGTTTTTAGCCTACAACCTACAATGTAGGTGTAAACAGGACATTTGAACATCATACTTTGGTGTTTGTATTTCCATGTTTATGTTGTTGTTTTGTTTTTGGACTTAAATATTTTCTGTTTTGTTTTATTTGCTGTTGTTTGTTTGTTTGTTGTTGTTTTTCCAATCTCAATGAGTCTGATTTCTTGTCACAGGGAGGGTGAAAGGATCATGCAATTAATTTGCCTCTTTAGTTTATAATGCAAATCTATGTTTCTAATTTATGATAAAGCAAGACGGTACAGTACTGCTGACAGGTGTTATAATTGATGGCATAATTGTAGCTCACATATGACAGATCGCAATAAGCTGATTTAATAATTCATGCAAACTTTATGCATGCCCTAATCACAAATTTTCCTCACCACCATAAAGCTTGCCAGTGGTGTTGCATGCTTGACGTTGTAGCCACAACTGATACTGCCTGCAAAATGGATTTCAATTATGAATTTAAAAATGCATGATATCTTGTTCCTATGACATTTATAATGTGCGAGTGCTGGAGGGATCCCACAAGTTGTCATGTACATTAATAAACCAAAGCCAGGCTATTATACCTGAATAGGATAACTACCGCTTTACGACCAGCAAAGGGACTCACAACCAGAGATATTAAATTATTAAATTATGTTAGGCATATTATTTTGTCAACTAATTAAATTGGTGTATTCTGGCTAATTGAGGGATTTTTTTTCCATATCTGGATGGGCAAAGGACTTTATGCAGGCAGCTTTTCTGCAAAGCATTCTACGATATCTGAGGCAAAACTGGTATGCATTGCCCACATAAAGATGACCTTTACCTGTTATTTACATGACTTATACTGCAGAAATCTTAGAAATTTATATAAATAAACTAAAAGTGATACTTCCATTGTATCATAATATATGCAGCTGTAGTATACTTAAAAAAAAAAAATAATGAAAAAGTGAAACATCAAAATTTAAATCCCGGAGATATTGCAACTCTCAGTTTGGAGTCCACCCCCAAGGCCTTGTGTAACAATCATTACAGCAATATGACAGATCTTATCACAGAATGCCATGACATGAAGCAAAAGGAAAATACCTAGAAAGAATATCAGTACATAAATTATGACTAAAATCCAACATAAAAAAAAAGAGAACACAACTTATGATTAAAAAAAAACAACAATGAGATTTCTATGCATGTGAAATGAAATCCATGTTTGTTTCAAGAATTGTTCAAAACTTCAAAGGCTTTCTCTTCCTGTCACACAGATCTCCAAAAAAGACCTACAAAATGTTGTCAGGGCATTTTGATGACTTTCGTTCAAGAAAATGATATTTCAGGACTACATGTTTGCCAAACGTTCATTCACCAACACTACAAAAGTACGGGCAATCAAGACTCATGCTGAAGCAAAACACTTTCACATGCCAAAATTCTGTGCAATTTAACAGCCATTAAAAAAAAAAAATGAAACAGAACAAAACAAGAGACTGAATGTTATATACTGTATGTCACTGAGACTGAGCACCATAATTATATGAAGAAGAAGACAAATAACAGTCTGCTGATCATTCCCCCACCCCCCCCCCCCCCCTCCCGCTCTCTCTCTCTCTCTCTCTGGCAAAGGATTATCATTTTCAGACATGAAAGAGATAGATGGAAAACACTACATCTTTGTTGCCCCTGACAACATCACCAAAGACAAGACACTCACAAAATAAACTAGAAAAGTTGCTATGGTGACTGGTATGCCTCCGCCATAATGCATCATCTTCCCAATAGGTCTAGATGGTACTATTTATACTCCTGGGTAGAGAGCAGCATTAGGCGTGTCTTTATCAGCCGAAAGTTCAAACTAGCGGGACATTTTGTGGTCTTAGAAAATAGCTCGATAGAGCGAATGTGCGTCTTCATCAGCTCGAACAGCCTACTTCGGGAAATTAGTCCGAAAATTGACGCATGCCCACTTTGCATCATTACTCTGCCTAGCTCGCTGTTCGAAAGTGGATTTCCCGCTCAAAATCTCCTACAACACCGTATGTACGATACTACAACCAGGGAGGTGAGCAGTACAGCAAATTCTCTCCAAAGGTATTAATAACGCTACTCTTCTGTCCAGTGACACATCTTATATGAAATGAACGAATTGCAATCTGAATTCAAAATACACACAATCTGCAAGAATCTTTAGCTAAAGTAGAGTGGACCAGAAGAAGAAGTTTACAAAAAACAGCTACATATGTAGCATGCAGGGAATCACCTCCCTGGTTTTAAAGATGTCAACAACAGTCTAGGCCTAGTACACACACGTGATCCTTGAATATGCCGTGAGTGTATGCACTATCAACAATCACTAGCTTGTACATGCGCTTTCAATAGCCAGCTGGCTAACCAGAAGCGTGGAGGGATCAAGAAAATTTCGGGCTGATGGAGACGCACCCGAAATAGTGCGCTATCTTACAAATTAGCGCTCTAGTTCACGAACTAGACCAAGATTTCGGGGGAAATTTTCCCGATCAAATAGTGCGCTATTTGCGTCTTCACTACACAGATAGCTCGCTATCTGGACATCGGACTAGTTTGGTAACCGCAAGATAGCGCGCTTTTTTGAAACTTCGGGCTGATGAAGACACGCCTAATGTGGACAGAGGACAAGGTTAAGATTTTTTTACCCCGTGATAGCTTTCATGCTACAGCCTCACCCTTGAGTTACAGGAATATCTCTAGTGAAGTTTGTAAGCATGACAGGGGCATCAGTCTTGTAGGTTCAGCACCCAGGGAAGCCCACGAGGGGAAGTGCATTCATGACAATAGTGCACAGTCTGCTTGGGAAACTGACAAATTTGCACACAACCCACCTTGAGGCTTGTACACACTTGTATCACATTTAAAGGTAGGGAATCCCATTTGCACGCCTTAAATGAAGAGTTGTATAAATACAGTGGTATGTTGAAGAGAGTATCATTTTAGAAACTCCCATAAAGTATTGAAAGTGGAAGGTAACATTTAGTACATTTTTTTGACCGTTAGATTTTGAATTGAATTGTTTTCGGGGCTCACCGTAAATTCCAGTACATTACTAGGCTACCTTTGCAGACCCATGTACTGCATGTGTGTCCATCATGTATATTTTGTGAAGAAAGTTCATCAACACTTACAAACATTTCTATAAACATTCTTGCCACACACTCTATATGTTATTACATCAGCTCTTGTTGTTTTAGATTTGTGTTTATAGATCACAAATACAGAAGAATGCATCAAAAAGGCTTAAGTGTGGCTGACACACAGAACTACTGAGTAGTTGAGTTTTGTGCATTATTCAAATTGTAGATAACTGTTGACTTCCAAATTTCTAAGCAGTGGCCTAAGCAAGTCCCCCGAGGTTCATATTTAATGTTTTGCTGCATTTTGGGAGGTCTGTAAAAGGTATCCCCTACCTTTAAAGGGACTGCATCATGTAGAGAGTACAACTAACAGACTAGATAGCATAAAGGTTGGTCCAACACGAAGCATATTCGGGAATCCCCCAAACACTTCAGAAAATGCTCAAGCAGTCCATTCCAAAGAAGAGTATCGAGTGGTTACGGACTTCTTTTGGCCACCCTCCCAGTCTACATGCAGGATTTGATACCATGATTTGCTTCTGTGCATATATTATAAGCTGATGAAAGGCAATTCTTTCTTTTTTGAACAGGCCTATGCTAATCGTGATTTTTAATTGGTATGTATACTTCAGTAGGCAGTGAATGAAGCTTGATTCAAATGAAGGACCATAAAATCTACCAACCAGTTCCCTTTTTTTATTTAACCACTAGGTGGAACTTTGCGGATACAGGATTATAATGCCTATAAGATGTACTGTGTGTTACAAAGTTCACTGTAGATAGAGAACTCAACAGCTGCATCAAAACCATCTCACCCCTGACAATCAGGTACAACTGTATAAGTATCGTGAGATGGGTCTGACAAACTTTATTCTGTTGAAGAGTTCCTCATTTCCCCCTTTCAGAATATCCCTTCTGTACTGCAAAATGTTTACAAGCTCTGAGACTGGAATGAATATGTGTACACTGTACATTATCACAGGATTTTATACACAGTGTACAGTGTACATTTGCTGATATCTCGAGTATCTAACTCTGCAACACAAATATAAGGTGATCTCGAAACTAGCGACTCACAACTGTAGAAATAGGAAACCGCGGCAGGATGCTTTGTTTCAATCAATAGTGAGGCCAGCAATTTTGTCAGCCATAGAAACTCCCACAAGTTGTTGAATGTCTAGACCTGCGTACATTTTTTCTCATAGTGATGCAATAATAGTCAGCCCCATATAGCTAGTTTGGCTGCATGTGTTTTTTTTTTTATAATCCATATACACTTTGTATCGAAAAGTGCATAAATTACACATCCAAATGGTCATTCTTATTGGTGATAAATCATTTTTTAGACAAAGTGATGGCATGAAAGATGTGAATCACTATCCATATATGAAGGGAACCTTTCATTTAAAAGACTGAAAATCAAACATCTGCCAAGGAGGTATTAGGACTTCAAATAAAATTAATTGAGAAATTGTAACAGATGGCCTATCAGAGATTTTGCATGCAAGCTGACATTCTGAATCAGGAACTGAATTCAGGGAAAAACATGGGCATTTTACAGTCCCTTCACATACAAATTAGCTCCGCAAACACACAAATTACATTTGTATTGAATTCAAGGAAATACTACAGCGTGTATGATGTAAAATGCATGGTTCAATTCAGCTGATCACTGAGCAAACAAACGAAGATCAACAGGTACTCCATAAAGAACATTTTTGTTCTTCTCTCCCGTAATTTATGATCATATGCAGGGCTCCACACTAACTTTTTTATTTGGTGGCCCGATGGGGCCACCAAAATCATCAATTTTAAATTTTTAGTGGCCCGAGAGAAAAATTTGGTGGCCCCCCAAAAACAATAAAAATCATTAAAATTCCTGGTTTTTTTTTTTTAATAAGTCAAATATTTACGTTTTATCATAGTAAGAATTGGAAGCTGGACATGTCTACTCATAAATAAACCTCAACAAACTCGCAACACTCACTCTCAGGCACTCATTCAGTCCTTTTCATCCATCCTTTAAACAAATTTGACTGCTGAATGGTAAGACTAAGTATGAATATTCATTGACAGGCACACGGGTTGCAACATCTTAACATAAATGAATGACACTTTTCAAAAAAAATTGGTGGCCCAAGGCGGGCCACCAAATTTACCCTTTTTTAAAAATTTGGTGGCCCGACTTTCATTTTTGGTGGCCCCGGGCCACCGGGCCACCGTTAGTGTCGAGCCCTGTCATATGATATCATTCTCACATTAGAGTCAAATGAAATAGTAATGGCTGCTCATGTCACCATATCTATAACACATAAATGATAATAAGGTGTTTCTAGACATTCTTTGAAGAAATGACTGGACATTTTGTTAATTTGAGTACTTCTACTAGACTACTTTCTTATTTGACATAATCACATTGTTGTTTGATTCTAAAACAACATGGCAACCTGCAAAGACTACATATAATTATACTGTAAAACCGCAAATGTTCTCAAGCATTTAAATTTCGCAAGACCCAAGATTTGCAAAATTTAAATGCTCTCAAAAATTCTTGTCTACACTATAATATACGGACTGAATGCCAGTTCATACAATTCACAAAGATCTTATTTCAAAAACTAGTCTCTAGATTATCCGTTGCATGTGTGGTATTAACAACAAAGAATGTACATTTGTGGATGTTGACAGTAAGTTTGCATTACACATTGATCACAGAAGGGATACTAATATTCGATAAAACTCTCCCATCCCCACTGCAACAAAGTGCCTCAGGTGAATCATGTTTTTTCCTCCAAAATTGGAAACTTTTAGAGACTTCAGTTCTTCAAGCTGGTAATATATTTCTATGACACATTTGGAGGGGGAAAAATGCAATGTGGGCTTGTGTTTGAGACCTGTGTTCACTAAAATACACGATGGTGTGACAACTGCTACCAAGCACTAATATTGTCTGTTGTGAGTAAAACGCTTTTAGAGCATCGAAGCAAAATATTTGTGATATTAACCTGTTGAGGGTGGATTGATTTTGCTACGACACACATTTCTCATAGACACCTGCCCGAGTATACTTGGGACTCATCCTCAATGGGTTAAGTTGAGACATTCTATTGCGTTTTTACTTTTGCTTTCCTATAATCGCAAAACTACTGATTTCTGATTTATTGCATTGGATTTTATGCAAATTGGTTGAAAATATGCTCCCACCCTATGTTAATACATCCAGTCTTTTAGATCCTTTTTTTTTTCTTGAATAATATTAAACACAACCCCCCTAAAAAAAAAGAAAAAAAAGGTTTCATATAATTATTCACTCAAGATACCACAGAAATTGGAACAATTTGGGTAAGCATACTACGAGCCTTCACATTTTGTGCCAAGGAACTCTACAACTGGAATACACTGGCTTACATGTACATCTACATGTATTGTGGCTGATAACACACATTCGGCACTGTTTAGCCATCTAAATGACGTTGTCAATATTTGATGAAGGTATGCTAGTCTGAGTTCTCTTTTAACCAGTTACATCATCTGACGATCATGGGAATGTGAATCACCCATGGCAAGTTGTGTGAAGTTGCACTTGCAATTACTGAAGCAAGAGAAGAGCTTGAATGATATACATCTATGTATTTTATAAATTTTACATATTCTGGTGACTTTATGGTATCCTAAATGTCTCTCAAGGAACCCTAAAGATCATGATACTTAAGGGTGATAATTATGAAGATACCTCTATTTCTCTATGCTTATGAACACACATTTTATACACACAAAATGAACTGAAGGCATTCATTTTTTATTTTTTTATTTTCTCATTTTCATTTTTTTTTTTTTTTTTTACATTCAGGTGTGAAATATCCAGAGAGAAATGCCAGGCGAAGGGCTTTCATGTTTGAATTCTACAGTATCTTTGGCCTTAAATCAATTTTGAGATTGATGAGTAAGTACGGAAATATACAGTGTACTTTAAACTGTTCATATCATTTCCTCTCAACATCCAGTTTTATTATCCATATTTATTCATTATCCTTTCCTCTTAATTAACAGCAATAGTTTAAATATCTTGTTCAAAACTGCTATCCTGGAACTATTCAGATTTTTGTACATGCCCACACTGTTTTCTTGTACAAAGTCGTACGTTCACAGAATTGTGCCAGCATTACTAAATGTGTGTGTTTTAAAAGATGTATGCCTCAGGATACCACAGAATTGATATATTGTTCTTGTTCCTGTACTAGGTAATGTGGCTTTTCTGGTTTATGTATTCATCTGTACAGACATCAAACTGGGCTGCTGTGGTGTGCTATCATTATTATTGTTTCTTCACACATTCTCATTTGTCGCTACACCATTACATCCTTCTTCAGACTATCTCCTTGAAAGACTTGCAAATTTGTGGCAAGATCACTTTCTCACTTTCGCATTTGAAAATGTTCGTGCATGTCACGCAACACGACAATGGCGTGAAAGTAGTTAGCGTGCTATGTTTTTGGTTGTTAAAAAGTAACATACGGGGAAGTAGTAAGCGAGCAAGCGCACAGTATTGGACAGGCAGACAAGAGAAGGGTATGAGAGAAATGAAACTGGGTTTTCTGAATTAAGAGTGTGTCTCGTGGGAGCAGAAATTGATCGTGAGAGGGTCCATGTGTCACTGGGCGCCTTTAGCAACTCACTTCTGGCATAGCATTAAGGTTTCTAAACAACTTTTGGGGAGCTTTGGGAAGTTAATAAATGCAAGGCTGTTTTGATTTTGGGGTCAGAAACGCCTTTCTGAAACACAGAAAAAAGTGAGATTGCAAACGCGTATGAGCCAGGAACACGTTTCTGTGGAGATGGTTCAAATGCGAAGTAATTTTGAAACACGTTTATAGCTTGGACCTGCCCATGCCAACCACTGCCAACTACACACCTCCACTCCTCAGGTCAAATTGCGTAATGGAGCTGCACATTGACAAGGCCTCCTGCTTGACTCATGATAGAGATGATATTTAGACGCAACAACTCAAGAAACGCGATCTGAGAGGTGTTTGCCAATGCTTTTTGGATAGAGGGTATTGAAACGTGATAATGGGTATTGAAACATGTTTCAAACATGAGAAAGATGATAAATGCAGCCTAGTATGCATGTGTGCATGACAGACTGTATTGTAAACAAAACACTGCTACCTGAAACATGAGCAGTACACTTGGCAGTGCCAGTGATACGTGTTCTTTTCAAGGCTCAATGAAATTAATAGCTTCATACAAAATGTTTCAAGTACATTGTAATATCATTTGATATCTTTCATCTCAAGGTAGGCTAATTAAAGAAATATAACTGATTATATTATTTGCGGTTCTCTGAACGTTCGTTAGTCCCGTAGCGTGAGTGAATTTGCTGTCGTAATGTGGACCAGTTACCTACTGCTGCAATACATGCCGCAAATGCTCTTAACCGCTGTGACAACTGGTGGTAGGCTGTTTGAACTGCTCACTCGACTATCATTACTGTCCGTAAAATTTAGAAAAACACATACTTCATCTTACCCTGCGGCACGTGAAATATCTATCTTGTAGCTTGAAAAGTTCTGCTCTTACAGTAAAAAGATATATCTTGGATGAGCTAGAATACTCCTAAAAACTTCCCTTTCCACAAAAACTGAAGAAGTTGTTGGTGAATTTATAGTTTGTTTGTTGGTTAGTTGTGTTTCTTTTTGTTTTTCCTGCTGTCTTTTCTTAGTTCATTCAGACAACGAGCACAGTCATAATCATTTGCAAAATTTTGGCCTACAGCAGTCTATACCCTAATGACCGGGGCCACTCTTCTCTATTCTGCTCTGACTTTCAACAGTGCACTTCTCAGCGGTTTTCTTTCGTTATATCGAGATTACGTTACACCAAACAGAAAGTACAATATAGAGATGAATAGATGATAATTTTAGGACCTGAATTTCATTAAAATCATGTTTATCACAACAAGAGTGCACTGTATCATTCTAGTGATGGGGAAGGTGATTTCATTGCACTCTATTCAGGGCACATATGTCACAATTTATTAGGACATTCATACTTCCAAGTTCTACACTATTTACCGGAAAGCCTTCCAGTGACAGAACATTATTAAAATCATACATGCAACTCCCGGAATGTTATATGACTACTTTGAAAACGAACAAGAACAATCCTTATATTGGCAATGCAGAACTGGTGGAGCACATACCGGTACATATAAGTATCATGGGCAAACTACAGTCGGGACAGTTGTAATAGTAGATCTACATCAATGCAGTGTTTTAGCATTTTGCTCCATTCTCATTATCAATATGAAGGGCATTATGCTAAACATATTGACAATTCCTTTGTGCTATTTTAATCACTGAGCTCATATCAAGAGTTTTTATCACATTAAAGGCAAACTACGGTGTCCAATTGAGATAAATGGCTTTCAAGGTACACGACGATGTATTCGGGACTTTTCTTTGTCTACAGTGTACAAGCTCCAAAACCGAGTAGCTGCGAATAGTCATATAATTCAAACTCTTGACAGTACGAAACTTATATTCTAGTTATAAAGATCATGTGTGTAACTAAACCTATAGTGTCATGCTACATAGTTTCAGGTAAATTGAAAGTTGGGATAGGAGTACGTCAAGAAAGATGTTTAGAACTAACTGAAAAGTTTAAACCACTCATCAATATTCCTTATAAATTTGGGATATTTCTACTAAAAGAGATAAAGAAATAGAATCAGAACAAATGTGCAATTGTGTTGAATAGTGTAACTCGCAGCACTCAAAATCATCTCAGATTTTGTATAATCTATGATGAATCACAAGAAGCTGTCTACTTCTGCATGGCTTTGTCTTTGTAACTAAAAGTGCTATATTTTGTTTGTTTGTGTTTTTTGTTCCCTTCTTAGCTTTTGATAAATCTCACAGCTTCCTGATTGCAGCCACACTGAATTTGCAAAGAGTTTTCCACAATGTACAAGTCTCTGAAGACTTGAGGGTTTGTTCGCAGCTGCAGAAAGCTGCGCTCCAAATGCACAAAGTGCTGAACAGGTTGCCAGCGAGCTTATCTCAGGAGTCACCTGCTATGGTGTTTAAAGATAGCCACAATCAATCATTTCGAGAATGACACTCCTAGCTGCAGAAAACTCCTCACCCACACACTCTGTAAGAATTCAAATACGAGGATCGGTGGAAGATACGATGCAGGTAAAATTAGTTCAATGATCTACTGTTTTTTTTTTTTTTTTTGGTTTCATTGAATCTTGTGTATTTGTCTTTTTCACATGATATACGTAGTGCTAATCCTGTGCAATATATAACCAAAGTGGGGGAAACAAAAAAAAAAAACAAAAAAAAAAATCAGGTAAATAAGTATGATAAACATTCTTTTTTAAATGTTCTCACTTCAAAGTCCCCCCCCCCCCAAAAAAAAAAAAAAAAAAAACTCTTCTGGTAGAGGACATGCTTCTAGCTTCATCTAAAGAGAAGAAAATTTACGAGATGCCACATCGCAAAAACAGTGTAATACTCTACACATTATCCTGCACCCTGGTGGCTCCAGGGAGGCAAGTGATGGACTTGAAATCAAACTACCTCTTAGGTTGGCACTGACAAATGACACTGTTCTTCGAACACGCTCTGATATCCTGTAAGTCTTTGCAGCTACTTTGACATGTCCAAACAAAAAAGAAGAAGAAATAACTAAAACAAAGACTAAAGAACTTTACGGCCACCACTGAATCATGGCCTGGTCGCTATCATGCAAACATGTACGTTTGGTATCAGATGGTTTCATATACTGTATACACATTTTTGTGGTGTGGACATTTTGCGCAATATAAATCTAACGTGAAATTACAAGCATGCGAAAATGTTGCTTGTGTACACTGTGTGATACTACATCATACTTTGATCCCGCAGAATTAAAAACATACACAATTCATCTTATAAGGCAGAGCACGAAAAATTACTTCACAAAAACTTCCCACTTTAATAGAAAATGAGACACTCTAAAGCCTGTCTGTTGGACTGCCAACTGTGGGAATTCCTGTAACCGTTCTTTCCACACTTACTTGCTCCTTCAGTGCGCCCCGCCTGCCGTCGCCACACGATCTGCCTGGTATCCATGTTGACCTCGAAGGACTTGCGCTCCGGCCTCTTGCGGCTGTAGAAGCGGGTTAGGACAGTGCCCAGGGACAGGTCATGGTGGATCCTGTGGATCTCTTGCTCCGTCAACTCAAAGGGGGCGCCATTTTGGTTTACTGCCGCCATCCTGCACTTGCCCTCTCAGCCGCCACGGAGGAACACGCTTCCTCCGCTACACTCGCTCAGATTCCTGGACACCTGCCGTCGCCAGACCTGATGGACACACAATCAAACAAAAACATTTCTTGAATTAACAAGGCAAGTGCCATAATGTGTCTCGCCCATTCGCGTACAAGAAATTGTACGCAAATGGGATATAACAGATTAAAAAAAAAATACATATGTATAACAGATAAAGAGATTTAAAAGGGTAAAAATTTATGGCAAAAAAGAAACGTGCCATAAAAACTTAACATTGGGCCCTTAAAGTTTGTTGACCCTTGCCTGTGACCTTTGACCTTGTGGTGACCATCCACTCCCCAAGGGACATCTACCATCCAAGTTTGGTCACAAACGGACCTATGGATCAAAAGTTATGACCCATACTAGAAACGCGCCATAAAAACTTAACATTGGGCTCTAAAAGTTTGTTGACCCATGCTTGTGACCTTTGACCTTGTGGTGACCATCCACTCCCCTAGGGACATCTACCATCCAAGTTTCGTCACAAATGGAGTTATGGCTCAAAAGTTGTGACCCATAATAGAAACGCGCCATAAAAACTTAACATTGGGCCCTAAAGTTCATTGACCCCTGCCTGTGAGCTTTGACCTTGAGGTGACCTTCATACATGGTAAAATGTGAAGCTTTGTATGACCCCTCTTCCCTCGAAGTTTGATTGCAATTGAAGCCCAGAGCAAAGAGTTATTGAAGTTTTTGTAGCATTACGGACAGACGACGGACGGACGACGGATGGACGGTTGACGGATTGGACGGACGGACAGACGCCGCAGGCGATCCCTTAGTCTCCCCGCACCTCCGGTGGGCTCGACAAAAACTCTCATAAACATTGTGGAGCAGCATACCTTCCGTGGATGAATGCACTGCACTGAACCATACTTATAGTATCCTGTAGGTTTTGACTCAAATCTCATAAGCTTGCAAGAAAAGGGTTCATCTGCTTGCAAACCTGCATTGAATGACCAAACTCCATTTGAATCATTCAAGATATGCCAAACATAAAATGACTGCCACAGAGATGACAAACTGTTGGATACACAAAGCTATCATACCAGAATGAAGCAATTGGACAATACTGTATGTCCTAAACAAAAATTACAATCAGACTTTCCACAACGATAACTTTAAAAATAGCGAATCAATCCAAATGCAATTCGTACGAATGAAGCTATAACTTATTACCAACATCTTACAGAAAACCCCATACAATTTGCTTCAGTGGTCAAAGAGAAATGAGGATCTTTGTAGAGCATGCAAAGGAATCCCTTCCCTCCAAGTTTTGTCCATTGTGTGTCCAGCGTTCAAAGAGCATCGTGCAGACCCATGACATGCTTTACAATGATCTACATTTCTCTGTGACCACTTAACCAAACTGAATGGGGTTTTCTGCAAAATGTAGGTACATGTAATAAGTAATAGTTTCATTTCTGAAATAGCATTCTGACTGTTTAATCATTTTGAAAGTTGTTAATGCGGAAATCCTTTTTTTTTTTTTTGGGGGGGGTGGACATACTGTAGCAATGTCGCATTTTATTGATCTGTGTCAGCAGCAGCAGATGGGTTTAAATACTTCCAGGCTGCCACAAATTTAAAACTGTTCTGGTTTTAGATGTTCATAGCATTTGAGAGGTGTAAGAATTACCATTAATCATTGTAAGGAATCATTCATATCCCCAGGGCTGCACACTAACCCATGTTATTTCTTCTGGTCCAACCTGTCCGTCAAACCAGTAGGTACCCAGTTTTTCCATTTTTTTACTGGTCCATTCCTGAAAAAGCTACAGGTCTGACAGTGATTTTTACGGGTCCTAGACTGTTGGATCAGTGCCAGTGTGCAGCATTGATGTCTGTTTTAATTTTTCTGATGATATACTGTACGAGCTGAAATTTTCGCTGTGGTTTTATTTTCGCGGTGGTATTATTTTCGCGAATTTTGCGAATCGCCTTTGAACCGCAAAAATAACAACGCGCAAATAACTAAGTTCAGTTAGACCCTCGCAACCGCGAAATTAACAACACGCAAAAATGTCCTCCAAGTAGCAATTCACGAAAATATGTAGAATGACGTCAACTTTTCCAGAACTCAGAATAAGAATGGCATTGCCTGTAATCACTGCACTTGTGAAGATAGGTATACTGTACATAGAGGAAACATTGTTAATATTGACATCCTGTCTGCTTCCACTTCATACAATTCTGTATGTCAACATATATTATACCATTTTGTATTCTCCCCGCTGGCAATTTTAGGCATTCCATAAGCTACTATTTACAGGGACATCTCCACAGGGAAGTGATTCACTTTGAACTTACAGTACTCACCATTACCATGTTTTGTCAAAAGTCATTCAGAACTCCCATGGGACATACAGTAGCCCTTTTTACAGTGAATCTTCATTTCAAAGTGTAATATTTTCACACTACAGGTCTGAACTATTGTCATTCAGAAGTACATTTAACCCATCAAGTACCAAAACCACAATGCTGTGATTTGGTGCATATACCTGTACTTTTATCAAGATATCATCACTGAAATACAACCTCACCTCAATTGACATTATTGCATGTGTCACAATACCTACACTGTATGTGATGGACACCTTTGGTAACTACTGAATGCAGGAAATTGCATTTGTATGAACTCAATTCCAGATTTGTTTCCCCTCCAAAATGGCTCAGTCGCGTCTTGTTGTTGGGTATTGAGCTCTTTTTTTCCCCCGCATCTGTCCAAGCCTACCTCAAAACAATGTAAACTCTGGAAACCAACTTTGTACTTCACCAATCCCTTGTTTTGTTTTGCTTTTTGTCAAATTTTATAGAAAAAAATAGATGGCATAATACCATTTGACACCAACTGTTGACAATGAGTATAAACATTACTACTGTTAGTGTGATGTACTGCACATACTTCATGTTGACAAACTGGAAACAATAATAAATGTATTAAAAGTGATTAGGATGAGCACAGTCCCTGAAGTAAATGATACTGACATTACTTCCATGGTTATTTCTGTCAAAGAGCCATCTGATCACTTCACTGCTGCCATGAAATTTTAATACTGTGGAAAAAAAAAAATCCATATTCATTATACTCCACTACTTGTAACTTCGTAATCCATCACACATCAATGATGATGTATAACTTGTGTACGGATCCAAAAGCTGTGACCATGTCACACAGAGAAAAGTTTAAAACCTAGACGTAGCGTACAGAGGTGTAGCTGTGTACATTTACTGTGATTGGTCATGAAAAATGTCTCTTGAAAGACTCTGGGAAATGTCTCCCTATCAAGTAACATTTTTAGCTATTGCAATCATATCCAACTCTCTTCTTGTCTAGATCAACAGTGCAGTGTCTATTTCTCCACAGTTCTGTTTTTATTCCACACGAGTTAGACTAGTCTCCAGACAGTACAGTACGGAACTTCAGGATTACAGCAAACACACACACACACATTTTAGAAATTCTTTGTAAATTTAACTTTAGGGGCCTACATAAAAATCAAGGTAAAGCTATTCCTCCATTCAGACATGATAAAGATTAGAACTGTGGAGTAGATACGTTCTAGTCCGAGTAGCCACCAAACCAGTGCAAAGATCTAACTGTTAGTGTTATAACACCAACGCTTCAGTCAGTTACTCAGGTTCTTTCATCATGATGTAGCAGCTGAGAATCCGTAGCAGTAGGGCCTACATCAAGTAAAACTACAGATCTAGTACTGTAGTAGGCCTAAATGACAGTGATCAGGAATCATGCTCCACACCATCAGGCATCACTGTGCATTTTTCCTGTTTCGCTTTTCATCTAAATTATAATGCAGATGGCATGATCTATGGTGTGATAACCGTTACACATGATTACAAGTAAATCCGAAGTGGCGAAGTCTTGATAGCGATCGCAAACTGTTCACAAAGAAATTCTATAGGCCTATCTGCTAAACCTCACAGGAACACCTCTGCTCATCACTCTGCTAATCATTTTCATTCTTGTACCTGTTCCAATCGTTACACCTCTTCCTGCTGCTCCTGATCCTGCCTGCAAAGCAAAGAAAGCAAAAGGTGGGCCTTTGACTCGTCGGCTCCCCGATGATTGCTACTTCTGCGCGAACAAGAGTGCAGTGGTGCTCGTCGTCGACGACCAACCTCTCTCCGACTCCGACCTTCTGACCGACAGAATTTACAAATCGCTGCATATAGACCACTAAAACGGAGATTCCGGGTTTAGATCCAGTCAGTTCTTTTGATCGGAGTACAAGCGGTCATAATTTTGGTGTGAATGTCAATAGCTTGCTTGAAATACACCAGAACAGGTTTGATCTGTACCTGGTCACACAGGATCAGGACATAGGGTCTAAATTCACAAGGCGATTTATCTGAGACACTTCCACTTCATCATAGTCATAGTCCAATATGCGACATCTCATGTAGTGTTATTCGCACAGCCTCGTTAACTCGACCCTCGCGAAGAAATTTCCACACTTCCGTCTTTCACGGGTGCGTCCATTTTTATCATAGGGTTGAGTAATGTTACTGCTCGCTCAACGACTCCAAAGGCGCAACAACTGAAACTATTACTGGACCATTCTATTCCGAGTCACAACTTTGCGATACAAGGGGGATACATAACATGCATAAATCTTTTGGTACATTGTACAATGTAGTGTACTATTAATTATGTATTTAACAATACATGTACGCCTACTCCGTATTAGTAATCGGGAAAATTCATTTACATATTAGTAGGAATGTCCTTTTGACAAGAACATTTTAATAATTTTCGTCAGTTAGGGTAAGGCCTATTCTATACTGTAATCATTCTTCTAAAATTGTTTGTATGTTTAAATGCGTTATGAATGTAAAATTAATGATCCCATAGAGCATAGATAGGCCCTATACATTAAAAAAAAAAAAATCAAGTATACTAGTGAGCTTTTATAAGGGATTCTTTCAATAAGCCGACACAAATTTCTTTCATAATGGCAGCTGGATTTTCGTATGGATTCAAGAAGCACTTGCATTAGACACTACTGCAACATTGGTGATACAATATGTACAGCGGCTCACATCGCTCTCTCACTGTCTCCGAACAGAAATTGATCAAGCAGACATCATTTCCTTTTGAAATTTCAGAATTGAAGTAAAGTTTGAACAAACCATGACACTTTTTTTTTTTAATTTTAGTAAGCTCTACACGGGCTTTTTCATCACTGTCATGTAAGCGGAGCTATTTAGGCCTACAGGTGCGAGACCCGGCACGTTGGGTAGAATTATGATGAGGCTGTCATACAGGGGCCGCAGAACGGGGGGGGGGGGGTGTTCCTAAAGAACTTTTGGTTCTTTAGAAGAAAAAAAAAAACTTGAAAAAAAAAACCTGTAAAAAAACACCAAAAAAAAAAAAAAAAAACCCACAATTTCAACAACATTAATGACTCTCCAAAAGTTCCGCCCGGAGATTTTTCCCGTCAAAGTAGAGCGGGGGTCCGGGGTCCTAAACCATCGACCCTAGAACGACCCAGCATCCCCCCCCCCCCCAACACACACACACACACCCGAAAACATTCAATAACCCTGTTGCTTGCTTAAATAGCTGTTCCTGTGATACGTATTATAATCTTATTAAGTTAATAGAGAATGATTCCATATTGTGACCTTAAATCTATGATTCATTGAAGATTTATAGAGGGATGCAAGTTGTATTAATGTCATTGTAACCAGCTCATTTTATACGATTCTTTACTCAGAGAGTATACTGGCTGAAAAGTTCAGCCTTTTTGTAGATTCTTTTTAAAATCACACTTCCATCTCAAGGTATATAGGTAGTGTTCAGCAACCACCCAAAATAAGCTGGATTTTTTTTTCTTTTATATACATTTACTCTTTGCCCCTATCGACATTGTAATTATGTGACAAAGGTAAGAATCTATATTTTCTAAACATACTGCCGGGAGGAGGGGTGTACTTACAATAATATTCTTTAACTCATTACCGCGCCGTCCATTTTACCTTCCATGCAAGGCCTAGGGCCTATAGGAGTATATAGAATACAATTAAGAACTAAAAGTCGTATTTCATTATTTGTAGGGCCTATATTACTTTCTTGTACCAAGCGCGATTTATTAACTTGTAAATTGTATTATTTTATGGTGATCGACAAAGGAACACCATAACATTAATTTTTAGATATCTCCACATTCATATTTGCAGATTTCAGGATTTAACGGTGTATATTTTTTAATGTGTTTCTATACTTGTTCCGACTATTCTGTTGTATAATATGCATGTATATTCTTTTCATCTCTTGAGCTCTTTTGTTGCCCATCCAGTGAGAGGTTCTAAGAATACAAATGTCACTATGGGTAAGGATCACATTAAAGGGACGGTATAGTTTTGGTTGAAACGGGGTACACAGATTTGTCATTATGGTTTTTTCCAAGATAATCAGAAACCACTCATGAAATATGAACGAGCATACAGTTCTAAGAGGTATTCAGAGTTTATTTGATGAAATGGATTTTGAAATGACTGAGATAATCATATCAAGGAGATAAGT
Source organism: Diadema setosum (assembly GCF_964275005.1). Lineage (NCBI taxonomy): Eukaryota > Metazoa > Echinodermata > Echinoidea > Diadematoida > Diadematidae > Diadema > Diadema setosum. The sequence continues at coordinate 16,300,545 of NC_092693.1, read as the reverse complement.
AAAACAACGGGTCCTACATAACAAGATGTGGGTTCCATCTTTCATTGAGGCTTCTTTTGTTTCTTGATAGGTCTATATTTCATCCATTTCAAAACAAATTTTCATCAAATAAACCTTGAATTCCTCTGAGAAATGTATGCTCTTTCATGATGCTACATTAGAGGTTTCTCATTATCTCACAAACGTGTTAGAAACCTGAAGCCCACTCTCCAGCCAAAACTATACCATCCCTTTAATGTAGATACCCGACTGCTTTCCCGAGCTAGAGTGGGGGACCGCACTGCAGATCCAAAATCATTTGACATTGTCTCGCGTCGTCAAAGTAGAATTCTACGTGATGTTCAAGTTGGCTTTAATGAAATAAAGTTTATACATACACACACACACACACACACACACACACATATATACATAATATATACATATGTGATAAAAACCTCAAGCGTTTTTAGTCTAATGCCATTTTAGGTTTTTATCATATATATATATATATATATATATATATATATATATATATATATTATGTACATATACAGTCAAGCAAACATTGTTATAAGTTTCATAAAACTCGGACATGAAGGAAATGTATTCATTTTTAGCAATGTGTTGTTGTTGTTTTTTTTTTACACTAATTGCGAAATATTGGTATCACTATAGTATAGAAACCCCACTCTGTGAAGTCGAGGAGGTATATACTGATATCTATACATCCACATGCCTCGCATTTGTCTGTATGTAAATCTTCATTACATTTTCCTCTCTCACTCTCTCTGTTTTTAACATGAAATGAAAGACAAAATAAAAAAGAACACACATCTCGGTCAGTTAATTCCTAAGCGTCAAACTCGGGAGTCAAATTACCATTGCGGTTTTGTAATTCCCTATAGTTACAATGATTCTCAGGTGAAGGGACTGTATTATAGCTGCCAATTTTATTGATCAGAAATGGGACACTTTCGATATTTTTGTCGCCAAATTATCGACGAGAAACATGATACCTTCGCTATTTTTGTATACAAACTAATAGGAGACTTTTGTGTGGGGATTACATTATAATGCGACTTCGAAATAATTTACATGCGCGGTTGCGACTAATGACTTCTGTCGTTCCGCTCGTCCGATTTATTTCATTCTTTTATTTGAAGTAAGTAAAACCAAGAGAAAAAAGCTGCTGCATGCAATTATGTTTTTTTTTTTTTTTTTTTTTTTTTTTTTTTTTTTTTTTTTTACCGTGATTTATGTGCTGAAACATAATAGCCATGCATGTGTGAAGCCTACAGTCAAGAAACTGATTATCTCGATGGACTTCAGGAGTTTTCTGTTGTTTGGTGTATATAGAGTATAAAGTTAGTAAGAACGATATTGTCGATAACTGCAGCTCACTTGAAGCTTCCCCAATATCTGCCACGCAGTGTATTCATTCCCGATGTATGGCATTGATTTCGAGAAGACAAAATGTGCCAACAGCTCTCACTCCCTATACATGATACAGTTTTAATAAATTCAGCAGTGAAAATGAAAGTATTTCTGTTTCTAGGTGTGTCCGTAACTTTCACCTATTCACACTTAGGATATAATGGCCCTCTATCTATAGCTGGTATTTAAGGATTCCCCCTCGTATATCATCATTGCAGATTACAACCGTCACGTCACGTTTGTACTAGTATCTCAGGGACTCGAGCGTAGAAAGAATGTCGCCGCGTTGATCTCGTCATTTTCGAGTAATGTCAAGTACATGTAGTACAACACGGGTAGGCCTTACATCAGAACACACGTTTTTTGTTTGTTTGTTTGTTTGTTTGTTTTAATGTGTGATGAGGATCAATGGGAATCCTTCCCCTCTCATTCTTTGGGCGGACCCCCGCAAAAACGCGGAGTGACAGTGGTTTGTTAAGAAGTTTATCTTAGATTGCCTTCAGCAAAAATTGGGCGCGCGCACATGCCCGTGTGGAGGGAGGGAGGAGGAGGGTGAGAATGAGCTACAGCCTCCCCATTCATTGGGCCCATGCGTTATTGAGAGTTGCCACCATAGCTATGTAAATACAGCTCTATGGTTGCCACACATCATTCTACGCAGCGAATCTGACAACTGCCCTCTATTGGTGACTTGATTTCAGGACCTTTTCCATGTGGGTCTTTTTTTCTTTTTTTTTAACCAGTTCCACATTATAGGAAACTTGGCATATGAATCTTGTTTACTCTGTTATTTGCATGACCAGCACTTACAACTACATCCCACAGTTCTACTGAAACATAACTCACCTACATGTATTTATACACTCAAGTGTTGCACTTTCTCTGCACTTCTTTCACAAAAGTAATCAGTTAACACCCACAGACATAATCACGAGCACACAAATGTCACATGTACATCAAACCTGGGGCCCGTTTCATAAAACTTGTCATCACTGACAAGTTGTCATAGATGTGACAAGCTACTGAAATCCTTGCATCTGATTGGCTGAGAGCAAATTTGTCATAGAAATGTGGCAGTTGTCACTGATAACAAGTTTTATGAAATGCCCCCCAGAAGTCTGACAACCAATCTTTCATTATATCATAACTTCCACTAGTATCATTCCTAATACATAATACAGTACTACCACCAATGCAAATACCACCACCAGCACTGCGACAATCACTACCACAATCATCACCACCACTCGCACTTACTCTTGTTACATCAACTGTATCTTCTTCTCGCAAGTTTTCTTCAGGCACCATAACCATCAATACATCAACACTACAATCAGACAGTGCAGTACATGGACAAAATGAAAGTGCAAGTACCCTAGACCATTCATATTCTATCATAAATTACATCGGGTCTTGAAACTAAGCAATAAACTACCCAAGAGAGAATGCAAAGCTCCCCTTTTGCAAGCCATGGCTTTGTCAGAGTGCTCTTTCATTTTAAAAGTGTAATGTACGATTTTCTATGTCATAAACCATTTATCGGTAACTTGACATGACGATCCCATGGAGCTACCGTAGCTCCATGACGATCCAAAGTGTATTGAGCACTTGTTTTGTCAAGTTTTCAGACAAGTGTAGTCTTCTTTACAGACCTAAAATTCTCTAAGGTAACAGTTAGAAAATGGATTATACACAAGTATATGACAGAGGGATAAACGGTGTGGAAAAAAAAAATGAACTACTAATTGTGACTCGACACATAAGAATGAAACATATAACACTATCTTTACAAGTTTCAATTACTTAATTAATATCATTTTCTTTATCAAAACTGAACAACAGAAAGTTTGGCAACAAACTCTTGCATACTGAGATCTACATACACACACAAAAAAGGTATAACACACGAGTTAAACATGATGTAGATACATGAAATCAAGTACAATTTCTGATTTCTTCTGTTATAAGCTCTACTAAGGATAACAAAGGTCAAAGAAAAGGAGAGAAATTCATACCGTAATATCAGAAAAGTCAACACTGATTTCAAAAAGAGTTTTAACTTCGGCACATTTTCAGTACTACTATCTGATTAATACAACTCAGGAATGAGACATTACTTTTTAGCAGGTGGGACTGTGTGGTTACAAGGGACATTGTATCGCACATCAATACAATTACAATTCTGATTATATCAAATTCCAAATAAATCTTGATGGGCTTTCAAATTTCGAACTTGAGAATTTACCTTGAAGAAAAGGGAAAAGTTGAGCGAAAGCTTGAAAGAAAAAAAAAAACACAAAAAAAAAAATTGGAAAGATATATTTGACTGGTCTAAAATGAGTGCTTCAGCAAGATTTGACAAATGACAATGAACATCAATCATCGTACATGGGGTCCTGGTGGTCCCTAATTGCTGCTTCAGTTACAGCAACCCACCGTATACAAAACTCAGCTGCTCCAAATGTATACAGTGTACTCCCGTTATAACGAACACGGTTAAACTGAAATTCTGGTTACAACGAAGTAAAAATTTGGGCCGCAACGTTATCCACTCTGTGCTTTTTTATTATTTTGTTCGATAGAACGAAATTTAGATATAAAGAAAGAAAACTGCCAGTCCCGAGGACTTTGTTATAACGGGAGTCCACTGTAGTTATTTCTTTCAATATTCTTTTGGCACAATGGACTTCCTCTGTCTTGGACAACAAAAACATGATGATCTTGATGATGTACACATGCAGCAAAATCATTTAAAAATATATCCAAAAGCAAATTGTGAATAGATGAAACTTCAAATGACCAAAAAAAAAAAAAATAATAATAAAAAAAAATGCATATTTTGCATGTGACAAAACTGTCAATGACAAAGGCTGCTCTTTTGATTGGGATACAGACATATGATATTAACATGACTTATTGTCCTCAGAATGATTTATTGAATGACATTTAAGTATATGTCTGTCCTAGATTGTTATTTTTGCATTGACAGTGGTAATAGATTTTGTCTGTTCCCATCCAAAATTATTCAACTTTGCAGTAAATTCTACCTCGGTTTAAAAAAGTGGCATAGTTGCTGTAAAGTAGGATATACAAGACCTTCCATAGCAAAATGTGTGAACATATAAAGGAGAGAAGGAGGAATCTATCTCTGTTTAGCCGCTGTTTAATTTTAAAGTTCTTACACTTTCAGTTTTTGTACAGGTGAAACTCGGTATATCGAGATCCTTGGGACCAAGACAATTTGTTTCATGTTTGTGATGTTAATTATATGTATCCTATATTCTTTACCTGGTCGAATGAATAATAATAATAATAATAATAATAATAATAATAATAATAATATCAGATATTTTGTTTAATATCAGTAGTCAATAAACGATACAAAACCAATGAAATAAATTCATCAGGACTGGAGAAATCAGTTTGTTATATCATCAGGTATTTTGTTATATCAGATCTCTTTATATCGAGTTTCCACTGTAGTGTATTCTGGACACGGCCATACATATACATGGAATATCGTTACAAAATGAGATGCTTGGGATCACTGAAAGTTCCTTGTTAAATATCTGGTATCTCGTTATATCAGGGATAAAACGAAAAGGATATAAAAGGAATGGGACCTTCGAAATAACTTCATGATATCAGCTATCTCGCTATATCTGATAATTGTCTTAATGAGGTTGCACTGTACAATGTAATTATTTCATTGGAAGAAATTTTGCATTAAAAGTTTTGTGCACTAATGAGTAAAATCATCTGCTGATCCCAAACCCTTACATGGTAAGTACTGTATTCTATGTCTGTTGGTACTGGAGACAACTAGGCAGCCATATTTCGATTGTTCTTAACTCTGTGAAGGTTCTCGATTCAAGCCATAGCAAGCTCACATGCAGTCAACTCTACAGAAGCTCTGGAGGAATCTAATGGGACTGAAAATTAGGCACTGATTGAAGCAAATCTGTGCACTCCCATTATACCAAACATGGTTATAATGAAATGTTGTTACACCGAAGGAAATATTTTGGAACAAAACATTGTTGCAGTAAAGGAAAAATTCAGGTCCCCAAATTATCGTCTATGTATCTTTACAGACTTTATTTCTCCAGCAATGACCAAATTCTGATTTAAAAAGAAAAAGAAAAAGAAAAATGAAAACTGTTGGTCCAGAGGACTTCAATATAACAGGAGTCACCTGTACTGCCCCATTTTTGGTCTGAGAATCTACTCCCATTTTAAATTTACTACAAAGAGTAGAATGTATGAATATGTATAGCTTTGAAAAATAGTGCCAATCCGAATCCTTGACGTGGCTGCCGAGGTCTTGGGCATGGCTGAACAGAAAAAGAGCTGCTGAAATATATTTATACTGGTACACTGACAATCTACACATACAGTATATCATAACACAAACCACTTTTGTTTTTTTATAGGCAAGGCAAAGTGGTACACAATAAGGAAGTACAAAGGAAATAAACAAGAAGAAGAAATATTTACAGTTGTATACAAGGTAATACATAAGGCACTGAATATATATTTGAATACTGGTAATACTGATTTTTGGCAAAAGAATCACACACCCCAATCTTCCTCCTACAACAGCCAGCCACTGTCATGTTGTTTGAAAGAAAAAAAAAGTCACACACTGTAAATAAATGGTTTGGAGATTTTCAGCAGCTGTCTCCAAATGGCAAGAAAAAACAACAAATTTATGATATGCTGTAAAAATGGATATTTTTGTGTGAGTAATTTTTCACGCTCGGTCAAGAAAGACAAGTTTTGCATGTTTTTAATTCAGCGGAATCAAGACATCAACTACTGGAACATACAGCAAGCAAAAATATTCCCACACTTTTATATTTGCGCTAGTTTCTGGCTGTAACCAATGCTCAAAATACAAATGAATATGAAATGGCTCGGTGCAGTTATACAAATCAATAATCTCTGTAAACAAACAATAATGTTGATATGAATCACAGACCTTTTGAGGAGATTCAGTGTCAAATGAATCATTAGGACTACTAAAAAACAAGAATGAATTTTTGCATGCATGAAACATTTGCAAATTTTGTGGGGAGCCAAGATTCGCACAAACTGCAAGCAAAAGTTTTGTCTTCACAATGCACTGAGTGCTAGTAGGAATTCGCAAAAGTTTCATGCCGAAAAAAAAAAAACCCACCAAGGCAGTCGGATACAATTTGCGAAAGTTTCATACCGCGAATGTTTCAAGTTTGACAGTACATGAGAGTTGCCACTACCACACAAAGATGCACAAATCCTGTAAGGATGTTCCAGCTATCTCCACTTTACAGTTAGATGTCAGTGCCTTCAGTTCATCCTTCCAGTGCATCCAGACAGCAAATTTGCTGCGACACTTTCAGTTTCTTTTTTTTTTTTTTTTCTTCTTCTTCTTCTTCTTTCCTCTTTCACTTGTTAGTATAATTCCCCTACAATACAGCTTGTAGCGTTAAGAATTTCAAACACATTTTACTCTGAGTAAGTTTGCTTTCCTCTGACGTGTTCTGGCCCTCTGTTAAAGGGATGGTGCAGTTTGAGTTGAGATCGGGCTTCAGGTTTTCAGCATTTTTTTATGATGATTTTTTTTTTTTTTTTTTTAGATGAGAAACCTCTTATGGAATATGTCAGAGCATATAATTCTAAGAGGAATTCAAAGTTTATTTGATGGAAATTTGTTTTGAAATTGCCAAGATGTCCAAAACACCAACCCTTTAATAACGAAGTACTGAAATTGGCAAAGTGGAAATGCACACAGTCACAAGATAAGCAGTCATCGCAAGAATACAGACAAATATTGTCAATGATGCAATTTCCCTAGACATGACTCACTATTGAAATGAAAAAGAATATTCATTTGCTAGGCTGAGATTATCATCTTGGCGTTAATGTTGCCAAATTGATCAGCCTTTTGGTGTATTCAAACCAGTTCCTGATTTTTTGCATAGATCAACTGTAAGTATCATATCTGTTAGTTTCACACCAGACTTGGAATGAAAGCTAAATACAGACACTCCAAACTCTCCAACCAGTCCACTTTGAGGCCATTTTCACAAAATTTCCTGCTCTCTCCCGCCCCAGTTTGAATTCCTCCGGGCCTACATTTGTGTCTCCCGCTGAAGATAGCCTTCTCCTGCCAAACTTTAGTCTTGTCATACATGTTCAAAGATATGGTTAAAATAGCACCAGAGACCTAAGTAACCGTATAGCTTCCACGGACCCCCACCACACACACAGGATGTCGCTCTCTGTCATGCATATGCACATATAATTACCATGTCTATGTTTGCGCGATCTATAGCTGGATCAGGGGTCCAAGCAGGAACATCTCCTGTTTGAGACATGCTTGGGGTTCGAGTCTCTGTAAATGAAGACCATATCGAGGATCAAGGAAGCAAGCATGCAACACTGTCTATCAAGAGCTATCTCCTTCCATATCAGGGGAAGTTATGAAATGAACCATTCGTCTCCCATCAGTATACAAATGACGCACAGGTCTGAGTTCCGTCAGTCGGAATTGTGTGCATAAGGTAACTATGGAATGCTTAATCCACGAGGCGAAGCCGAGTGGGTTTAGGCTAAATTCCATAGTTACTGCATGCACACTATATTCTGACTGATATGACTGATACACGAAAAGACATGTGCGTCATCTGTTTTATAGAATGGGTAATTTTCTTGCCAAAAACCCATTTTTCTATCGTGTTACCCGATGACAAATTTACTGGGTGCATTTCCTTTTGGCTTGCCATAGACGAGAGCCCAAAAACCATGCATCAGTTTTTACTGGATGCATGGTTTTTCTTCAGAACCATGCATCCAGTAAAAACTGATGCATGATTGTTTTAGCCAATATAGGCGTCTCGTACTGAGTGCGCGAACGCTTGCTTAGTGCGCGAACCTTTGTTACAAGTGCGCATACTCTTGCTACAAGTGCGCGATAACATGTTTACCACTGTGACTCAGTGTGCGGCCAGTACAAATCAACACATAGCTCTCGACCAATGAGACTGCAGGATTCTCGCTACCCATTCTATAATACTTTCTGATACATCTCCCCCCCCAAAAAAAAAATAAATAAATAAATAAAAAATAAAAAATTTACAAAAAAAAAAAAATTTTTCTCCTCCTCTTTCTCTCCATCCTCTCTCCACAGATGGTTGTATCTAAAGATGATTTCTGAAAAAGGGACTTTAACTTTCATTTTCATCAATCACCTTATCCTACTATCCCATTCAATACTATCTAATCCCAGTCTTATGCTATCAAGGATGTGATGGCAATGCCCCTTACAACCATGTGAACTCCACTGTCACATTAAGTTTGAATATAAAGAGCTGCATTTACTGGGAAAGAACTTCAGTGAAGTTAAAAAATGTTCTATATGTACTGATGTATGCATCACTGTCCAAAACATTCCAAAGATCTAATTTGGCAAATGAACTTCAGTATGTTAGCTTTTATACTTGAGAGGCACTCTGAAATTATTCTTTGTTGCTCAAAAAATACCAGCACACACCATCTCTGGCAAGGAAACAGAAATCTCCGGTTTGAATACATACACAACAGTTTCTTCTTTCAAAGCTTTCACTTTCCCACCTCTTTTATTTTTATTCATATTTGCTGGGTCGAGTTATGCCGGGACATAATGCACGGAGTACCATGTTCTCTGCCACTCTCTCAGGCTGAAACCTATGCAATCTCCTACATGCTCAGCCTGACAGTGTGGTAGCCAGAGGGAGCCCTTCATACCACCTCCCAGTGAGACATTGGCTTCAAATGAAATTCTTAAACCCCTCTAGTTGCTGCCGCCCCACCCAGGGAAGTCCCCTCCCTGGCTTGCTTGCCGTCAGTAGTCTTGGATCCCAGATTAGCAAGAGGTAACTGGTAGGCTGGCCTGAGGTCATAGGAATCCCCGGAGGCTGATGGGGGTTTTACCAGGGGACCCTTCTGTGGGTGCTTGGAAGCATGGGTGAAGCCCTTCTCAATGACCTCCCTGAAGGCTTCGCTGAAAGTCGGTACCGACGCTGGAGCAGCTTTGGATGAAGATTTTTCATTTTCAGCAGGAGGATGCCCCCCTTTCTGGCCATTGTTGTTGGTATCATGAGATGAAGAGCGCCGATTAATGTCACCCTTGGGACCCTGTGATGAACAAAAACATCGCTCTGCCTGTAACATTTCTGTCCCTTTAACAACTGCAGACATTTATTGTGCTCTTCTCTTTTGATGCACCTCTCCTTCTTTTCCTTAGTTTCATTTTTACTGCACTGGGTAACATGACTTTGTATTTGATGCATGCAGGCAAGCGACCGATTCCAGATATTGGTCATAGGGTACATAGATCTCAGTATGACACGCAGAGTTATAACACATCCAACTTTGAGTGTCTAAGTTTTAAACATTCAACTGAGAGATTCCAATGAGTGGTTAAAAATTCTTTATAAATGTGAAAAACACACATGACAATCCAAATATACAAGGGCTCCAGAAAAACACAATGATGGGTAGGAGTTACGAATACGCAGAAATAAGACATACAGGCATGAGAAAATGCTCTGTAATAAAAATGTTTCAATGACTGCAGAACATGCTGTTGTTGACCAGTGTGTGTTTTTGTTTTTCATCTTCTACTAACCATCGAATATGTATGATGGCCCGGGCGATATCTTTTCTTTTCTTTTTTTTTTTCAATTTTAACTACACATCAGACACCTCAAAGAGACATGCAATACTTTTTTTTTCAGACATATATTACTCATAGCATTCAGACAAGATTATTTTTCAGATTTAGCACATTATCATTTTTTTTACAGATGTAAATGATGTGGGTTTTTTTTATTGCAGGGTAATTAGAAGTTGATAGCTACACAGTCTGAGAGCTCATATCATGTTACATGCACATCCTCTTGTTTTATATACAAACACCTATAGACAAAACTAGATTGTAATAGAATTTCACTGAAAACTCAAGCTGCATGTTTATAAACCATGTGCAAATACTTTCAACTTGCCTGTTTGCCTTGTTCTGGGGTCTGCTTCGGTACTGGTGTTTCCTCTGGTGGATAAGCTGAAGAGATCTGCTCCCACATGTCATGGGGCCACACAGCATCATCACTAGACCTGCTCGGGACCAAGAACTGGACCTTTGTCGGGGCCTGGAGAGGGGAACCAGAAGAGGCCATATCAACCACTGTGTATTTAAGTGAAAGTTTTTCACATGTGAGCTTGTTAAAATTCAAATGGTTGACTCCCTGCAAGAAAGGGTCTGGAGCGCCATGAGGAGACTACCAGGTGTTGCAGCTGCCATGGCAACATCAGGAGTGCTCACAGATCATTGGGATCGGCCTAGCTGTTGCCATGGTTGGTGCAATTTTTGCACACATTGCCTGCTGTCAGAACAGGACTTTATTAAGTGAAACATAATCATCACAGAGCTCGCTACACTGTGACACACATCAACAGTATCAAACCTGACCGACTCTGTAACAGGAACACGAGAAACTCAAACATCAATCCCTAGATCACAGACCACAGTATAGAAATTACTGGAAAGCGGCATGAGCTGGTGGCATAACACAACTATAGATGCACAATGCACCACCCAACTTCACTCTGCTTCAAAAGTTGCCAGTTCATGATCACTCAGTACTATTAAAGGACAAGTCGACCTTCATAAACATAATGATTGAGAGAATGCAGCAATATTAGTAGAACACATCAGTGAAAGTTTGAGGAAAAATTGGACAATCGATGCAAAAGTTATGAATTTTTAAAATTTTTGTGTTGGAACGGCTGGATGAGGAGACTACTAAGGCTCATGATGTCATAGGAGTACAACAGTATAAAGAAAATGTAAAGAAAATTCAACATATTTTCACTTTTTTTCGCATAATAAAAGAGCACTTGACTTGCCTCTTTCTAAAGGCAATGGGAATAATATTACCCATAACATATGTCAGTAACGAGTCAAGGGAATGTGTACTTTTTTCAAAAGATGAAATTTTGTGAAATTCTCTTTATATTTTCCTTATATTGTTGTACGCATGTGACATCATACACTGCAGTGGTCTTCTTATCCAGCGGTGACTGCACAAAAACTTTAAAAATTCATAACTTTTGAACGGATTGTCCGTTTATCCTCAAACTTTCAATGATGTGTTCTACAATATTGCTACATTCTCTCAATCCTTATGTTAATGAAGGTGAACTTGTCCTTTAAAGAAAGCAACATTCCTCCTATTACTAGCCTAGCTCCACCACAATAATTACAAGAGAACACAAAACGTTACATGAATGTCTACATTGCCTGTCTTACCTTGGTCACTGCAGCATTATCTACAGGAGGAGGAGTCCTTCTCAGAGATGTGTTTAAATTAACTCCAGAACCCCTGGCTCCAGCAGAAGTTGAGAGAGTCCGCAACTGTAAGAATTGAAATAGTGATTGAGGATTACTGTCACCCTTTTGTTGCATCATACACTAAATTGGGATTCTGTGCAAAATAGGGAAATTACCCTTTTTTTAAAAAAACATAATAAAAACTTTTCTGTTCTGATTCATCAAGAAATCATTTGCAGTCTTTATGCCAAGTTTAGTCTTTCATAAAATGGCAAAAAAATTAAACTTTTAACGAAAATAAACAAAAAAATGCGTACTCTATTAACTACGTCATTCTTCTACAGCTTGTATTACAGACTACACTCTTTACAACATAAAACCAGCCAAGAAGCCGAAATATTCCTATTGTACCAACAATGCATTTACCGAAGTGCAAATTTCATTGCGCAAACAACTCCTTGACTGAATTTCATTGCGCAAACAACTCCTTGACTGACCACCTTTAGACCCTTTGACCTTTAGTCCCCTTTGACCTTCAGTCTCCTTTGACCTTTAGCCCTCATTGACCCCTTTGAAGGAGAGCAATAACAACTGGAGATGCCTTCAGTAGAGAGGTAACAATGGGCAACCACTACGGTGTTCTGTTCAGGACATTAGAGAAGACTTCCGAGTTGGATGGCTTACCTCCTGTCCATCTCCACTCTGGTGGCGTTTCCTCCAAGACCCTTCCGGGAGGAGACCCATGCCCTCCAATCCCCTCGCCTCCTGCCCTCCTCCACTGCCCTGGCTGGCTTCGCCTGGGCAGCTGAGTGTTCGCTGTCGAGAGCGGCCGGTGTCCCGAGGAGGACGAGTCTGCCCGGGGGCCTCACGGGACAGCCGTCTCACCGCGAGCAGGGGAACATCAGCGGAGCTAGCCCACGAAAACAAGTCTTTTGGGTCTGTAAAAGCGTGCCTCTGTAATACGGAAGCCATTTTGAAGATGAACAGTTACCACTCAGTCTTTCATTGTAGTATACCTTTTTTTCTTTTTTTTCAATGTAACTTTGGGGTCTTCAGCTTGACACCAAACACATGATCTACCATCATCATTCTCAGTCCAAATTATTTAAAACAAGATAAACCAGCATGAAAATGGCATTACAATACAAAATATCAAATATCAAAAATACAGGACAAAATGTCATAAAAGTCCTGCCTCACATCTTATGAGGTATGTGCAGTAACATAGTTTTTATCATTCCCATATTTAACCAGGGGCCCGTTGCATAAAAGTTACTATTATGGTAACTTTGCCATCCAATGGTAACTTCCAAGGAATTCTTGATTTTGATTGGCTGTTGAGTATTGTTGCCATGGTAGTTACCATTGGATGGCTAAGTTACCATAATAGTAACTTTTATGCAACGGGCCCCAGATGTTTTAATGGTCACACGAGACACACCACAAGAACTTGACCTTCGAGACAAAGTATACATGACAGATTAGGAGGGGACTGATACAAATCAATTACAGAAACCCCATAATCATTATCATATCATCATCATCATCATCACTATCAATGTCAGTGCTATCACCATCATCATCACTATCATTATGATCATGAGCAAATCATAAGGTAATCATCGTCACTACTAATACCATCACCATTATCATCATCATCATCATCATCATCATCACCATCATCACCATCATCACTTTGATGTATTCTTCTTTTGTTCTTCAAGACAAGTACTGTATACGCCATATATTTAGCGAGTCTAAATTTTCGCGAATCGGGACTTCCTGACAATTTCACGAGTGGTTAAAAACATGATCGAGTACTGTACTGAATGGAGAAATGTATATGTGTGTGTGTCACATTCATATCGGGATCAGAGTCATTATTTTCGTGTGACTTTAATTTCGCAAATAGCACTGGACTCGCAAAATTCACGAAAATAAAAACCTCGCGAAATATTCTGCGTATACAGTACCTGTAATAAGACAGCCTTGAGCGGTGTTGGGAAGCAAACCTGAATAATGAAGGAGATGTCACTGTGACAGATAGTGTGTCTCAAGACGGGAGGCATCTCCTTGGTGAAAGGAGACTTCCAGCAGTTGAGCAAAAAGGTTTTGGTGTACCGCACAGGCTTGCCTTCATTCACTGCCATAGAAAACGAGAATACATTTAAGACTGAAGTACGAGTTATGAGCAGTTGTGGACTTTGTCCCCACAGGAGAATATGAGATGAAAGCATGTCCCCCTATCTTGGAAAATTACAGCCATTTATGAAAACCTGCTGGAGAATTCTAGGAAACAAGATGTTGGATGTCCTTGACATACTCTGAATAATGTTCTTTTACATGCTATACATATTTCCTGTGGCTCAATAACATACCAGTACTTCGAAGATTTGCTCGTAACACAAAAACACAGCTATTTCTCATTACAGGGAATAATTTTCCCAGCATCACATCGCAATGCATGACGCAGTTATAGCCATTTGCTGCGCATTTTTTTTAATGAATCGCAGTTGCTGTGATGCAATAAGGTACCTATTCATAGTCCAGTTCATTCACACATCGACTGTGGGCACCGTTACATGAGCTACTGAGGCAGCGACACAATGCATAGAGCAGTGCACAGCGTACGATGAGCTATAAGCAGTACATTCACGTGTGTATAGAAAGGTATGTCCTCCACCGACCGCTACTAAATGCAGCACACACACACACACACACACACACACACACACACACACACACACACACACAGGCATTATACACGCACCCATGCATGTACAGGTAAAGGGGGGGGGGGGGGGGCAAACACAGCCACTGCACACACACAACTCTCTGGAGCTCGGAGCTCCAGACTGAGAATGGACAGAGAAACCAAGGAAAGTTTCTCTCTCCATTCTCTCTCTGTTTCTCCTCTATTTTGCTTTGCACATAGCACTCGAATGTCGAAGGCATAAGTGCCAGTGATTGTTTTAAATTTCCTTTTTGCGATGACAATACACGCATTACTGTAAAACATGATATGTTCGCGACATGAATTTTTCGCGAATTGGAGCCGACGGCCTTTTTTGTGGCATGAAATTTTCGCGAACTGCCAGTGGCATTCAATGCATATAGTGTAGACAAGAACTTTTGCGTGCATTTTAATTTCGTGAATCTTGGCACTCGCGAAATTCGCGAAATTAAAATGCATGCGAACATTCCTCATTTTACAGTATGGTATTACTGTAGGGCATCGCACATGCTACTTCTTACCTGTTGACTGTGATCATGGCAAATTCAACTGCTATGGACTTGTGGATTTATTACATCCGGATTTACTTGGATTTACCCTGATTGTTGTTGGAACTTTGAATTTTGATATTCTGTCAATGACATTGTCAAACATGTCATCCATTCATGTTGTTACTGTGGATGGCTGGATTAAAGAGACTGACCAAAACAGGGAATGGACAGAGTATGAAGAAAGTGCCGGGAAGTTGAATAGCCTCAGATGTAAGCTGCATGTGGCTGATAAAGAAAAACTGAGATCGCTACGTAATTTTGATGAGGCATTCATCAATGGAGTGAGAGGATCAGGATTGAAAGAGGACAATGCTGTGAAGCATTCTCACAGTGAAATGCACAAAAAGAACAGTTGCTCTTTATGAGAAGCCTAAGCTGACAATATTGATGCAATCCTCAAGACAACGCGGTTAGATAGGGCAATGGCTGGACCATCGAGTGAGGAGGAGTAACGAGTGAGTAAACTGATATTGCATATATTATTGCCAAAGAAGAACTTCCTTTTACAAAGTATCCTGTTCTTATAAAGTTGGACAAAGACATGGGGTTCCATTAGGAAACACATCTGTTCATGAAGGGAAGTGCAGATAATTCTTCAGTTTATTTGGTGACACTGTGAAAACTGAAATGATAGCTGCTTTGAAGGACACCAACTTTTTTTCCAATAATGGTGGATGGTTCAACTGATGTGTGAAAAAGGACTTGTGTACCATATGTCCACTTCGTCAATGAAAAAACTGGGGAGGTCCAATCCAACTGCTTTTGTCGAACTGATGTGAAGGATGGTACATCTCAGGGCCTTATGCATCACATATTTGTAACAATTAAAATGATGCAAATTGATCTACTACTTTTAACCCAAATAGTCCATGCAATCATCAATCATCAATTGCACAAAAAACTAAACATAATGTCCTTAAAACTTGTCCAGTGTTGTTCAGCATCTGAGGGATGGTAATGGGGTAAGAAGACACTAAGGGTGAATAAGAAATTGCATTCAATGAATCAACTGCATAGAAACATTTGAAGTGTCACATTTTTTTTTTTAAAGTATCTGACTTAGCAGGTTTAAACCTCGTGGGTGACATTTTCACACCATGGTAAATCCCCTAATTCATAAGTTTTGAATTCCATTCAAAGTTGAACAAAATACCTGTGGCTTAACATCTCTCAGTTTAAAGTCTGGAGCATTCTCAATTATACTATTGTGATTCTATCTAAAATACCATCCTTTCATGAAAGAATATATACGCCAGCATGCATTCCAGAAGTAAAGAGGCATAGTATCGTACCTGTCCTGCGGTAGCTGCATGGTACTTTGGTGGCCAGCAGTCTGGACAGCTCCATGTCAAGGGCACTGGTCGACTCCTGCATCAGTTCCTGCACCTCCGGCGGGACAAACTCGTCGGAACTCTCGGAGGCAAACGTGACGTCGGAGAGGGTCTCCCACTGGTTGTCCTCCTCCTCCTCGCTGGTATCATCGGGAAACGGCGTCTGCTTGGCCAGCAGGGTCATGTCTTCCACTGTGAGGGGTGTGGGAGGTCTGGGTGTGGGGGGCCTGGGGGCAGGGCACTCTGTGGGGAGAGGAGGCAGTGGTCCTCCGGCCATACCAGGTGGGTACTGATGGTCAGGTATCCACGGTATATAGTCTCCAGATGGAGCTGCAAAGATAAATAAATCTGAGTACCTTGCGGTGAAGTACCACAAATTTTGCAAAGTTAATGCAAATTACAGCACTCAGTACTGTAATTGCTGCATCACTGCACTAGCACATACAATCAATAATGTCACAATGACGGGTACATTGTACTTAGACAAAGTCTTCTAACTTCATCAGCCTAAAGGGGTTAACTCTTAATGTGCCAAGGTGGAAACCCTCTTGTGTGCCACATTATTCCGAGACACCAATGAATACATGCTTTGAGAAAACAGTCTGTTTTTCATATCTATGTAACTTTTATAGATTTCTGTTAAGTTGGGCATGCAGTGAGCAAAGTTGTAGAGAAAATTCAAAGCTTTGCTTTGACATAAATTGTATGACAAATCTATGAAGTTTTTTTTTCCCCCTTAAAATGACCAGTAGCTAGCATAGCATACTGTAAAGGAAAGACTTTTGCACACATTTTGAGCAAAATATGCAAAGCTGGCATGCCGTCAAGTGAGCCATGTGTGCGAACGTGGCACATAAAGAGTTAAATCTCATAACTTTCCACTACCGGTATTTATTTCATGAAGCACTTGTCTAGATAATGTGACCAGAGGGTATATACTCCTATAACTGTATACAATCATAATAATGCATAGAATCATGCACATGAAATGCGAATCTCCATCATATAATCGAGGTTTTGAGATACAAATCGCTGTAAAGCGTTACAACTTAATACCATACAAAGAATACACACCTTTGCTTATATCCAGCCATGTCAACAAACATACTACCCTAAATCATAACTGAATTAGGACAATGGCTGAATAACAAATACCAAACTTCTATCTCAAATTACCAACTGTTTGAGAACCCCAGTCGAACGTTCCTTTCGCAAGTACATACTATACTGTGCAGCCTCCACTGCTTTGTTAGTTCTGTCTTTTATCACTGATATTTGCACAGCGCACAAGTGTCAGAGGTTTCACCCCTTATTATCAAACCAACCCTCCCTTTCCCTGCACAAATTATATAAAAATAAAAAGGACTTCTAGAAGGGAAACTAGTGTACTTGAAACAGAGCAGACAGTAGTGCGCTGGGTCCTGAAGAGTCCCCCTACTGATCAGTCATCTTGACATGGTTAGTCCTTTTTAGACCTTTGTACTGACCCTCATGACACACGTCTCCCTACAGGATACAATTTTACTATACACATGGTCTCCTCAACTGACATCTCTTTATTTTGAATGAGTGTAGGCATTATTAATCAAATATGAAGGAAAAATTCACATCTGCCGCTATACCAGGTTCATTTGGATGGCTAAATTGTTTCAGAGCAAGAATGCAGGAATTTGAGCATTTTCATTTGAACTCTGACCCTTGTCTTTTGACCCATACCCCACAACTTTCTTAAATAATGGTAAAATCACATTTTCTTGACAATACTTTTGATTTTTTTTTCAAAATATGGGAAACATAGTAACATCTTAACATTTTCACTTGACCAGTGATCCAATGGCCCAAATCTTTCCAAACAGAATCAGTGTGCAGTCGAATATGTAAAATTTGTATTATATACACAGTTTAATTTAAGTGTATAATGCACTGAGTAATCACCAAAGTATGGAAAAAATAGTGCCATTTTAGCATTGAATGGAAGTTTTAGCCTTTTAACCTAACATCTGAATCCATGAGCCAATGACTAAAGATTCTCATGAGAATGAATGTCAGGAAGTAGTATAAATGTACTAAGTTTCATGAAGTTACCTCGAGCCATTTCCTAGGTATGGACAAAAAGTGCACTTTAAGCATTTTTTTTTTTTTTACTTGACCTTTTGACCCTTGAACTGATGGCTCAAAACATGCCTTACAAAATCTTTATCCGGCAACACTGGAAACTATCCACAAAACTGATTACGGACAGGTGCACAACCCGAAATCTATAATGCCTCCTGCAACTTTCAGATTGTCAAGAAAGTCTGTTTTTAAAAAAGGGAATGCCCAAAATTTTGATATGTTATGAAAAATGCCTATTCTGAAGGATTCTGAAAGATGCTTACACAATATCTGACCTTCACTTGTCTGTTGCTGGGTTGAACCCACAGATGGACAGTTCGGGTCTGAGGTAGGCACAGCTCCCTGAAATATAACCATGAAATAAACTAAAGTATGTTACCAATGGCCTCAAAGATGAAGGACATATGAACAGAAAATATGCACTTAGCATTTTGTCACATGACAAGAACTGATCAGAGCAGGCAAAGCATTACAAAGGCTCGACAGAGTATACACCAACGTCACACGTGTGTGTGTGTGTGTGTGTGTGTGTGGGGGGGGGGGGGAATTGGGCCTGGGAGGCCCCCCTCAAAAATTCTGTGCGAAATCTTACTATCGCAGGATGCTATCAATGTGATGTTTTACAACGTTTTTCTTTCGAGCCTCCCGCATCTTTTGACACCGACTTTGCGACGCCCAGGGGCACGGTTTTGAAGTCACACATTAATGCGTACATGCATGTTGGACCAAAAATTGGTCAAAAGTGTGAATTCATGTACGATTTCAATGCAAATTGTGCTTTCAGTCAAATTTCATTAAAGCATTATTATTTTTGCTTTTTATTGATTAAAATCAATTAATGGCTTACTTTCATGCCAAGAACAGTGTTACTGACATATCTCATAAAAAACAATAAAAAACAAAGTTACAAATAGAAATAGAATTTCAAATACAATACTTAAAATACATAAGAATTTTTTTTAATGATGGCACAATTTCTACACTTACATTAATATTACTTAGAACTCTAGAAAGAATATGTACACCTGAATATGCCTCTTTAGAGCTCTATTTAGTGATTTATAGCAAAAATTCTTATTTTATGCATACACCATGCAAAATTAGCATAAATTAGCATTTCCAAAAACAAAAACAAAAAAAAATAAAATAAAATAACTCCACTATTTTGTAGATAAGGCCAACTGTAATGTCTTTGCCAATTTTTGTCACGACTGTGCAGTCGACAGCCGAGATCTGAAAGGGTCCCCCTCCTCTATCAAGAATACAGAGGAAAAACAAACAAACAAACAACAACAACTTTCTTTGGGAATTTGGGTCCCACTCTAATTACTAATGACAGTGAGATACTACCATTTCACTTCAAACTGTGGATATTCAAAGAATATATGTACATGTAGTGCCTTTACAACAAAGGGTGCGGCACATCACAGCATGCAGTGAGTTAACATCTACCTTGGATGTGTCCAAGGCCACCAGGTCCTCTGCCCATGATCTAGCCCTCAGTTCCAGGACTTCTAGCAGCCGAGTTCTGGATATCTCGCTCTTCTCCTGGTCTATTATCAAAGTCCTAACACTGGAGAACAGGGCATTAAGGGTGTCTGCAAAACAAACAGAGACAACGATGTGATGTCCATTAACCACACACACACACACACACACACACACACATACATACATACGTTTGAGATCACTTGTTCTTTTTTTGCAGTTGGACAACATGAAATATCATTTTCTTGTCATGCTGGTGCACAAACTTGAATGCACACAAGAGATTCTCATTGTTACCAATTTCTGACTGCAAAGTCACATCTTACAAAACACACACACACACACACACACACACACACACACACACACACACAAACACTTGCATGGTTTTCAATACTTTTGCTAACAGCTTCTATTCTCCTCTTGTTCTCATCACTGATAGTAATTTATTGAGTCCAGCTACAATTGCCAACCACCAGGCTCTACTGTTGTGTCTTCCCATTTAGGAGAAGACTGTCTGTATTTAAACCCTTTAAAACTGAGACTCAAGGTTTCTTGCAAAACGAGTATAAAACGTAAAGACAATACGTAGCAAATTGCGCATTAATTCTGGGATTACATAGGACAGCAGGGTGAAACCGGGATAACATGAACCAAGTAATTAAACACATATCCCCCCTTATATGACTATGTCAAGGTCACCTTGGATGGTTCATGTGCAAAGCAATACCATTTCATGCAGGCTTGGTTCATGTCACTTCCCCCTTTCATATTGTTAAACAACCCATCTCAACAGATAAAAAATAAAAAATAAAAAAAAATAAAAATAAACAAACAAATCAGCATGCTCACACATAATACACTAAACTGGGACCAAAAGTAACTCTTGTACTGAATGCACTTTAAAATTGCACATATTCTACAGAGAAAGACTGAAAAATGTACACAGTCTACTCTATACTAAAACCTGTAAAATGCAGCTAACATACAAGTAAGTTGCACAAAGCATAGGCCTATAGTGGATGGTGGTACGGTATGGCTGACTTTGCACTGCAGGTGTGATGTGTTTTTAATGCTACAAATGGACACATGCTTTAATAACAGCTTTCACTGATGACAGTGTGACTGTGACTCACAAGATTAGGCAACAGCATAGATAGCATGCCTCCTATGTTGGTTGTAGAGTTACAAGTAGATGTGGTGGGATCTATTTGAGAACCCCTGCAGCTGGAAAGATCAACTATTTGAAATAAAATTACTGTCTCAGAGTACATCAAGCCATAAAACTTCAACAAAAATTCTCACCTGCATATTTAGTCTCCAGATACTGCCCATTTGTCTTTAAAAGGTGGCACAACTTGCCAACAACTAGATCAAATGATCTACGATATAATCATAGAGAGAAAGAGATGATAGAAAAGGAGGTTAATTTTGTCATTATTTTCACAGAAAAATATAAGGTTAATTCAGAGTCATAAATGTGCGAATGTGTCAATGAGTTGTTTTGCTTTGTTTTGTTTTGATTTGTTTTGTTTTTGGTGGGGGTTGTCCTTTTTTCTTTTCCTTTAACCATCACGGAATAAGGATTTCATAATCATCAACAGCAATATGACAGTAAATGAAACTCAAGGAACATGAACACCTTCGCCTTCAGTTTCTGAGAAATTCAAATTCAACACCCATGTACAACAATCAACTTTACACTGAAGGAAAGTAATGACTAGAAAGTGTGGAATATCTGAACATGGAGGAGCAGACTGTATACTGATGCACAGCATTGTTTTAAAAAAAATGAGAGAAGCTTTTCTTATGAACAGATTCCACTTGACCCAAGAGCTTACTTCTACAAACAAACAAACAAACAAATCACATTTCACAATCTTATTGTCCATAGATCTGCCATGTTACAGTCTTCTTTTTACACAATGTAAGCTAAAGCAAAATGCATTCTTCGCTACTTGATAGGCTCCAATAAGACAGGTTTTGACTTTTGAATGTTCACACTTTAGTATGCAGAACTCCAGTATAAAGCATAATTCAGCTTCATAAAGTGTGAAAAACACAATCTTGAGGCAAAAGGGATCAAAAAATTTAAGGAAGGGCAATGTAACATATATGGATCATTCATGATAAGTAAAATATGGCACTATAGAATATATTTTTAAAAATAGGCAACTGAATACAATGACACATACACTGTAATGTAAACACACAAAATCAGGAAAACCTAACAATGACCCTAAATGTATTTAAGAGGACTGTTATAGGTTGGCACTTACATGCAGCATTCATGCCAAGTAAACATTTTGTTAGTTGTGTTACTTGCATCAATCATGTCCCTGTCAACTAACCAGCCAGCCATTTATGTAAATTATGGGTAACTATCTATTGCAGTAACCTCCCAATGGAGCCTATGCACGCTTATAAAGAACTTATTTGGTTTTAGACAAGCACCTACATAAATCCAAACACTTTAAGCCAGATTTAAGGGGTAATTCTATAAATGTTTGTGCAGACTTTATTCTGTACCACCCCCCCCCCCCTTTGATTGTGGTACATGTATATCCCATTTGAATTGTGGTGTATTCCATTACAAAACTCACCCAGCCTGTCATGTAATGTCTGAATTGTGGTGTATCCAATCACAAAAACTCACCTAGCCTTTCATGTAATATTTGATAATAAGATTTGTACTTCCGTCAACTCTACATTGTATCTCCCTCTACAATGACCTTCACGCTGCAGTTTGCTTACCTGAACAGGCACTACAGTCTAACATGCAGTGCATGTTAGACTGCAGTGCTATTGCACATGCCATTAGAACAGAATAAAGTGATGGGGTTTGTTGCTAGGTGTAAATATCTACAGTTGTAAATGTGGAGTTGAAATAAGTGAGTAAGAAAACACATACAGTCATATGGTGGAAATCAATGAAGACCAGACTCAAGCCATAAGTTGAGGGATTTTTGTAAGTTTCCACACAAACATTGATATCAGTCATAAATTATAATAATTGCAACTGACCCTTTGTTGTAAAGGGATTACATCAAATTGGTTTCTATTGTTTGTAGTTTTTGTTTGCAAGCCACTGTGAGGATGACCAAAAAGTGTTCATGCAACAAGTGTGGAGATGACCAAAAAGTTTCCATGCAACAAGATCAAGATGAATGTAGCACAGACCATCATTTCCATATTATATGGATACCTATGGATACCTACATGTATGGATGATTCTGAATGCAGGCTGAGCCTCTATATTTCCATGGCCATACATGTTATGTACATGTAGCTCTGGGGCATTAACACTTATGCCACATTCCAGGGACAGGTGTCATTCAATTTTTATTTCTTTTTACTTTGTTCAGTCACAGTAATTGTGCTAATTACCGTACAGTTTGTATGATGATTCCTACAGCTGGAAATCTAATACAAGTTATGCAATTCCAGATGGAATCCCATTTTCTTTGCTCATCTTTCCACTAATTGATAAAGAAGTAAAAACAAAACATCTATTAATTTGTATAAAATATCAAGGCACTTCATGCTTCTAGTTAAAGCACATTATTTTTGGGTAATCTATTTCAGAGCCTCCCTTGGATAGCTCTAGCCTCTAGATACAACTTGTACTATACAGTATACTGTAGACAGCAGTTCGGGAGGCCATTACCGAACTGAGTGTTTACTAGTAATTAGTATCAATAGCATACATGTAGACAGATGTTCAAATTAAAGGGATAGTATAGTTTGGGTTGAGATGGGAGATTTAAACTTTTAGTAAAATAATTAGAGACCACTAAATATAAAATATCAAAGTGCATATAATTCTACATGGAAGTCAACAAAGTTCATTTGATGAAAATTGGTAGAAACATTGTCTATTGAAATGGCCGAGATTGATATCCAAAAACAAAGTAAACCAAAGTTGTCAAAATAAAAAGGTGGGTTCCACCTTTTTATTTAAACAACACATTTCCCAAGAGTGGGTTATACGTTGAGAGATTTAATTCTCATGATCTCAATATTCTCACATTGTCACAAAAGAGTTGGGAGCCCCATCTCAACCACAGAAGTAACTGTTAGATAACTAATAGTTACTTTTACTGTTCCTTTAAACTCTTGAAGAGTCATATTCAACAAGTGATAGAGTCTAGGCATTGACAAAATAATGTAATGATTGATATGGGACCAAAAATGACACAGATGAGCTCACAAACGAACCTTCCGGAAGCTCTATGCAGCTTGCTGTGAAAGTTAACCAGGCTCACAAGAATAGGATCAAGACCGCTGACGTCTTTCTCATTCCCGCTTTCCGCTGCACGTCGGATGGGTATCGTCTGAAACTGTGGACACCTGCTTGTTTCTGAAAACACCCTTTGAGTCTGATTTTGCTGCAATGTGTCACGTCCAAAAGTGACCCTTGTTGATGTTCTCCCGCTCAAACTTGAAGCCGAAAAGCCTCGGGGAAGCACGCATGATTCAGTTCCAGTCCTGCTACCCATTTCGCTTGAAATGTTCCGATTCCTCTTGAGTTGAGGGTATTGAAATATGATTGAGGCGTCTTTTATTGAGGCTGTCTTGAAATCTGGACGTTGCACACCGTGATGTAAGAAGGACTTGTACTGACTGGCGTTCCCACGTTTTCGTCGAGCTTTTCAGCCTAGAAAGTCATGAAAGTATTTGAGATTGCCGTCCTAAGGTGAACTGTCAATAGGCCAGCTGATGAACTAATGGCTGTAGCTAGCTTGACGTGTGACACAGCTACAGACTGTCCTGCAAAGGTGAAGGGCAAGTGCGACTCAAGATCATTCAAGACATGACATTCAGTCACATGCTAAGGAGCAGCATGCAGTTGTAGTACAGAAAATGTTGCAGGCATGCGCATGCTATGTATACGATCCCGTACGTACGTAAAGATGCAGTTGGAAAGCATGGCCAGACTGATGGATGTGCAGCAATACCTTTCTTCTCCTTTTGGGGGTGGGGTGATCTGTGGGGTGGACCCTGTAAAGCACTAGTAGCCTGCCTGCGCCGCCACTTCTGCCGCGCGCTTCCAAAATACGAATGGACATCAATCTAGTAATGGAATGGGGGGGGGGGGGGGGGGGGGGAACTAAAGATGAGGATTACGTAATAACAGCTTTCAGTATTCTGGGAAGCTTGTGCCGCTGCAGTGAAGGTTGTTTTTTTTTTTTTCTCCCTTTTTTCTCCCAATTCAATCCATAGGGTCAAGCACCTCTTGAAAGATCATTTTAGAAAAACGTATGTTTCTAAAAACACTACCTGACTTGGCTGGGCTGAATCCAGTACTCCCTGCAACACGAAAGTGCGATATACCTAGGCCTACTTCACACTTTATTTTATGGTTATGGCATTTAATATTTTTATAAGCTTTCCACGACAATTATTTTTCTGTAGGTACCCTATAATTATCAATTTCGTCATTAAATGTTCATCCCCACTCTCTTTTTTTTAATGAATTTAATGTGCCCGTCAGCCCAAAAGGGCTGAATTTGAATAGGGATAATTACGAGGATAAGAATTGTACGAAGTAGCGTTTTGGACAATTCCATATTACTTCTCTTCATGCATCAGAGTGCTACATAGAGATGATTATCTGGTTTCTTCTCAAATTTATACTAATAACGCATTACACTGTATTACGGCTCATGCAGTTACCGTCTCTTTCGGCTATACTAGCTATTGGTATGATTGTAATATCTTTTCAGGTTGACCACGACTGGATAATCAAACAGTAACGGGAAACAATACATCAAGTTACGTGGGTCCGTGATGCCCGTCTCTCCATCATCCGCAAAATATTTGGCTACTGGTGCAAGGGTGGGAGTCAACGAAACAAGAGAGCGACACAGGGAGGTGGGGAGAACAGTGGAGTCAGCTCTTATTCCCCCCCCCTCCCACACACACACACACACACACACATACCCACACACACACATGCACACACAACACACCCTCCCCCTTTTCTTCTAAGTGCACCGATATGTTGGGGGTCAAATGAAAACCATGAGTGGAGCTCCTGTACAGCCATATCGAGCCACGGGAAACTCCATTGAAATACAATGCATTATGATAAATATTAGTCCTAAAGTGATCTTTGTGTTGTAGTTTTGTATTCAAATTCAAGTAATTGATAAATGCACTTTGGAGAGAATTGCCCACCAGACAGCGTACTATAAACAACAACACGATTGTGGATTGTAGGGAGCCTATATATACCCATGGGAGGTCCCTGATATACCATAATATATACGATGGACAAGCTATCTCATTGGAATCTCTATATGAGGTCACATTCTCGTTAAAGTGCAATGAGGATGATGATGAGGATGACGCTGTTTGTGGGCGATGTCAGAATGATGGATGAAGAAACTTGTCAGCTCACAGATATCGATCTCATTTTTCAAAAAAAAGAAAGAAAAAAAAGCCATCATCATCAAGGAACAAGTGCCACGAACTGAATAATCTATATATAGGACACAACCAGACAGAAAAATCCATCTGTCCAGAGGAGTTTTCTTATCATTTTTTTAAACTTTTTTTTTTAACTTTTACGGCCCTCCTCGGTATTATATGGGGTTGTCCGCGGAACATCTTTTCTATCTCCAACGACCAGATACAGACCGATCTTTCGGTCAAGGATACAATTTTTTACCAGAGAGTGGAAAGATATTTTTTCCACCTCTGTTTTGTCACCATGGCAGAACCAAGGACTTACTATAGTACTATACTTCTTCCACCCCCTGTCGCTGTTCATACTCCTTGGCAGAACGATGTTACACTACATGCACGGAGCTACTAGCTCCGTGATGTGAGAGTCTCTGCATGGCCAGCATGCGGAAGAAGAAAAGGATGGTCTCTTCCCACCTCCCTGGATTGATACAGTACTCAATCTTCGACACCATCCATATAGAGATTTATTGTGTATTCTGTATTCCGTAGAATAGCTATACACTGTAAATCTTTATGAACATGATATAGCCGCAGCAATGTGGATTTGAATTGTGATATTTTGGTTTATTGCATAAAATACTCATGGTTATTATAGCCGCGTTCACACTGGAGTTACAGGTTTTTCACACCCAACTTCTTTTTCCCTTTCTCGGCACATGCAGCGATTGTTAAATAATAGCCTGACACAAAGCATGTTTGCCGATTACAGCGATTTGTCTAGCCCTATTCATTCGTGATGAATAGGGCTATTAATCCCTTGTAATCCTTCGGCTATGCAATGGTAGTTTTTACTAAGACATGGCTTTTATACAGCTTTAAATAAAGGAGGTATCACAGGCAGCGTGTGATAATTCCTTCATAGTTCCAGAGTCCAAACAAACCTTCTGTTCTAGCACCGTCGGCGCCACAGTGGGTCGCTAATCCTTTTTAGCCACATAAAAGCATCTCACAGGTCGCCATCCCATCCTCCAGCGACCAGGATACTCTGTGGCATCATCATGGTCGCAGGTATATTACAGGCGTGATACCACCAGAGTTACGGGAATTGTCTGAAAAACAAAAGCAGGGAATAAGTAACACATAGCAGTTCAACGTATAAGCTGCACTCGTGATGTCCATGATGGGTCGAGACAGAGTACATTTCTTTCTTTTTTCTAATGAGGTGAAATTGTTATTGTAGAACGATTTATATCAAAACATTTTTGACATGATTATCGATGTTCATTTCTGTATGATACATGGTAAAGTAAATTGATTATTCTTTTAGAGCACATCAAATTGCTTGTCATTCTCTCGCTATCCGGAAATAGTGTCTTAATACAGCCTTACTGGTATATTCATACAGCCTATCATAATAAGTATATAGATTAAGTGCAAACACAAAGTTTAATGTCATCATGAAATAAATTTATATGTTGTTTGATGGTTTGTATCGTGAAGTAAAATTGAGGAAGAGAGGTTTGCGATAACGCAGCCCTTGCACGGACCATTTTTTTTTTTCAGAAGAAGAGCCAATGGAAAGAGGAGAATTTGAGCAGGGAGGTGAATCTCTTCCACCTCCCTGGTTTGAGGAAGGGAGCGACAATCACATAACCGAGTTGGACGTTGAAGTTCGACTGAGAATTGGAGAGTGAGGTATATACAGGTGGGCCGGAAATCTTTGGGAGCGGAAGGATGAAACCGAAAGGGGGGGGGGGGGGGGTGGCAGGAAAAAGTTGAAGGTCGGAAAATCAAGGTCGGAATGAACTCCTGCTCGATCCATGCTCTGGTGGTTGTCAATGTGCTGGCCAAGACCAGTTTTAGCCTCAAACAAAGGGGCACGAGAGTCTTGTACATGAATGTATAGAGATAGTTGGAATACTGTAGGTCAGCGGGGACTGACCCGTGAGACTGTTTATTATACTTTCCAAATAAACTAGTGCGTCACAAGGTGATGCAAGGTTACAAAATTTTGGGTCTTATATTTCGTCCCTCATTTCAAAAGAAATGTCCTCGTTGCGTACTTATAAAAGTGGAACATATTTTTAAAACGTTGAAAGGGAATGCTATTTTCCAAATAAGCTGATGCGTCATAGGGATGTGAGGAGTAGGGAGAAATACACCATTTTTGGTCTTACAATATCAACGAGACTCCGACAAAAGGTTGTAATTGTTATGGGCAGAGTCAACGTTCCTTCGTCGGGCGAATCAATCAAACTGCCCCTCACAAACGTGTTCATCCCATGGCCGGTTCTTTTCTTCGATAACAAAACAAAGAGGACTTGGGATAGAGAAAGAGAAAGAGTATCAAAATAGGACTAGATTAAAGAATAAACTGAGGCCGATGTCTATAAGGGTTCGGTTCCGCTTTGAAATGGATTGACAAAACTCGAGGAGGCTACACTTACAGACAGTGAACAAAGACGAATTGGGAAGTTTAGGCCGGCGTTTATGTGTGCGGTAGCAAAGCATATAAATACTCATTGTTGCCAATTTGAAAATAAGCAATCTTTCTTCCACCGCAATGTTACAGTCGATTACCTCGCCTTTGAAGTATATAGACTCCAAAGGGACCGGGTAAAAAATCCTTCAGATTTCGACTAAAATCATGATACACGTAATGCACGCGTTTATAATACCACCCATCCGGTAATAATAATAATTTTAAAAAAAATCTTTAACCTAGCCAGATATTTTGACTATTGCGAAGTCGACCTAATCTGCGAGAGGGTTGAGTAAAATTTGCAATTATGGTCATCAAAATCTATTAGGCAATCAGTCACCAGAACAGTCCCGTCTCTTTAAAAACACACCATTCGAAAACTGCTCATGTAAAGCCAGTATCATCGTACAAGAGAAGGTGGATTGAAACCCAGTGTACATTCGTAGAAAGATTGAGTGAATGTAGCAACAGAATACGTCAGTGAAAGTTTGAGGAAAATCGGAAAATGCGGTCTAAGGTAATGAATGTTTAAAATTTTGATGCCGCCACCGATGGATGAGAAGACTACAACATTTTGTGACGTCACATTATGTAAAAAATGGAACAAAAATTCAACATTCAACATATTTTCATTTTTCTGATGTAGCATAATGAAAGAGCACTTAAAAACCTCTTCAGAAATAATAATAATAATAGAAATAATAATAATAAAAATGCAATTTTTGTAGCGCATATAACAAATGAATGTTCCTTATGCGCTTTACAATCTCATCACAGAACATACTGTAAGTAACAATTTACTTTCAATACACACACACACACATATACAAAAATTATCAATTCAGAAATGGGGGAATATCCTTCACATTATGTGAGCATAAAGTCAAAGGAATGTGTACTCTCCATTAAAAAAAAAGTATTTTGTGGAATTCTCTGCATCATTTTCTTTATATCGTTTTCCACGATAGTGTGACGTCACGAACAGCAGTTATAGTCTTTTCATAACATCCAGCAATGGCTGCAACAAAGTTTTGGTAATGCATACATCTTGAACGCGATTGTCCGATTTTCGTCAAACTTTCACTTACGAGTTCTTTCACTCGACCTAATATAATAATTTGGGTTTAATGATAGCAACTCTTGCTGGAATAATTATAATCATAGTAACGACAAGAATCCAGCTTCCTGATTGGCTGTTGCTATTGGAAGTTGTCATTCCACCAAGAGTTGCCATCCTAACATCTTTGCCTTTATGAAATGGGGCCCAGATGTTACGGCCACAAAAGAATAGATCATCGCACGCAATCGGGTAGAGTGCTAACGACTACTTTGACAACGGCCAATTTGATGTAGGCCTATAACAAGTACATAACTTTCTTACCATTTGCCGACTTGCGCAAAATCTTTTCTCGATCTCATGTTGGTATCTCCACCCCATGTTTAACCTGACCTTTTTCAGAAAGGAGAGTTATACAAACATAGAATAGCAAAAGCGTGAAAGAAAACGGACATGAAAAGAAAGGGACGTAGAATTTATTTTCAAAGTTTACATGATTTCGAAAACAGGTGAGTTACTGGCTACATTTCGTGGCTTAAACAGTGACAGTTGATGAAATCGATCATTCCCGGATCGGCTTGCCTATACTAATTTTCACGTGGTTTCATTTTAAAAAGGAATGCAAGAAAAAGGTGCATGCATGTATCAATACAATGTAATTCTTCTTTTTCTTCTTTAAACAATAGAGGGCGCTAATACTGTTTATGCTCCAGAGCCTTCTTAGTAATAGAAGGCTCTGTTATGCTCCAGATGATTACGACAGTACATTGTACAAACACGACGTCAGTACAGAACATGTATCCTGCTGTGTATGCAGCTCCGTCAGTGGCGAATCCAGAGGCGGGTGCTTCGGGAGCGCACCTCCTCTTTATTTTTTGTTAAAACAAAAGGAATAGAAAGAAAAAAAATGGGAGGGGGGGGGGGGCATGCACCCCGTTTAGTTTTGTAAAGGCGCCTCCCCTAGACGAAATTCCTGGATCCGCCCCTGCTCCATGGTACTACTACAGCCCTCAATGACCCCGTATAAAATATCATTTTAGTCAGTTTCTCCCTAAAATTACAACTGAACTGTAGTTAAAAAAAATAAAAAAATGCTTCTCTCTGTCATATAGCCATCTGTGAATCATGTCTACACAATGTTAATGTCATACAGAGTTTGTGGTGTGGTGGTTCTTAGGTTAGGCAACAATAAGAATGATACAATACATCTCACGATTAAGCTCCCTATTCCTATTGTGCATTACAATATTAAAAAGAGAAAGAAAAAAAGAAAAAAAAAAATGAAACTAGAAAAGCACTCTGAGAGCGCAGACCTCCGCTAAGCATGCATCTCATTTCCACCACTGATCTTGTTCTTCCACAGAGATATCAGTGATTTCCACCCACACGTAAAAGTGTGCTCAAAGTTACCCGATTTCCCAATATAGAAGCCTTTGTTACGTCATAAACCCTCAGCTGCACGGCGCGCCTCGCGCTAGCAGAAACTAGAGCAAGCACTTTAGTGCACGCATGCAAACCTCAAATACGCGCAGCCTGAACTCCAAGTTCATTGACCCTACATGCCAAAATATCAAAAATCCTTCATAAATTCCCCCAGAATTCTCGGATCACTACCAAAAGCTAATCGATTGTTACTTGTGCCATTCTCACCCTTTCCTGCAAGTTTCATCCCAATCCGTTAACCACTTTTTGAGTTATTTTGCACACAGACAAACGAACGAACGAACAAACAAACTAACGGTAACGAAAACATAACCTCCTCCCTTGGC
Source organism: Diadema setosum (assembly GCF_964275005.1). NCBI lineage: Eukaryota > Metazoa > Echinodermata > Echinoidea > Diadematoida > Diadematidae > Diadema > Diadema setosum. Next base: position 16,268,840 of record NC_092693.1, on the reverse strand, counting down.
GGAGGTGATGAGGATGCCTGGGGATACGTTTTAAGATATGAAGTATATAATGTATCTTAATTATCACCACAGAAAACGACAAGGGAACCAAAACAGAAACACAGGGAAAATACTTTGAACTTTTCTTAAAATTTATTTAGAAATATTGTACATGAACATCTCCATAGATCTCTTTGGAACACAGCGTCCACTGTACAGTACAACATTCTCTTTATATATGTCAAGATTGAACTTGATGGCACTATTCACACCATGAAAAATCATTTCATGTCACATGTAACGATGAAACATCAAACTTATCTGCATCGAAGTTGCATCAACAGTTTTTTTTTTCCTTTATAGATACAGTATACTGAAGAGCAAGACATGTACTAGTATTTGCGGACAGTCCTTGTGAACATTTCCTAGGATCATTCTTTTCAAGTTCTTTTCCAGCTACAGCAAGGATTGACCCTAACGTTTTTTTTTCTGGTGGCCACTAAATTCATTAAATCTGTTTTTTGTTTTCTTTTGTTTTCCTTTTTTTTTTTTTTGGCCTGAAACAGAAGCAAATGTAATGTAGCTTAGTCTTCATTGCACCATACAAAACATATTGCATCAGTACTTTTCCTCACTGAATACACACCAGACTGCTAGAGGTTCAAACTCTCATTTACACTGGGATTTTGCTTCTTTGTTGTTGAAAAACCATCAAATGAATTACGGTACAATTCTCAATATGACACAGTTAAACATATTGGCCCAAATTCACGAAGGTGGTTTAAACTTAGACCATGGTCTGAAATAAGCGTTAAATAGGCGTACCAATAAATGCGCGCATCAATGCATGTTTTTTTACTGGATGCCTGTTAGCGTACGCAATCTGTCAATCATGTCTACGCAGAAGAAATTTACATAAGCCATGGTATAAATTTAGACCACCTTCGTGAATTTGGGCCATTTTGTGTGAGAAGATAACACTTATGTGAAGACAGACAAAGACAAAATCCAGAACGGGTGTGTAAACCAAACTGGACAATTACCAGAGAACTTTACACGAAACCATTGCCCACAGAAACAAATACTGTACTTTATCACATGTTTATCATGTATCAACTGGAAAACCAAGATAATCTCATCACCAGTTAAGATTCAAGTTTTAAAACAATTTTAAAACGATTACAATACATGGCACATCACTTTCAAGGTATTTGTTCACCGACACCATCACTACTTCAATAACCACATAAACACACAATCACCACTACAGATCATGTACTAAGTAATACACAATGCCTTGCTATTCAGAGTGCAAACGTGATATATGGATCTACACACACCATCAATGGATAGTCTTGTAATAATCATCATTATTTTTTCAAATGCACTGATATACAAATACCCAAACATCATACCTCTATTGATGCAATAGATACTGTACCAAGATATTCAAATTTGGCATGAATAGTCATCAGGCTTGATAGTCATATGCATTACCCTGTGCATTTCATAGTGGCTCCATTTTAATGGATTCCATCACATCACATTTTTTGAAGAAATTTAGTGACGATCTACGGGCGAGCTCCAGATTGCCATGTCAAAATATTCATCAGGCAAGCTAACATCTGGGGGGTGTTTCATCAACGCTTGTCAGCACCGACAACTGTCGGCACCGACCAATTTCAGCAGAATCCTCGACTTTGATTGGCTGAGATGCTCTGGTCACCGACTGTTACTATGGTGATTCAAGTTGTCGGCGCCGACAAACGTTGATGAAACACCCCCCTGAATGGTATGCTCATGAGTCTACAGCATTAGTGACCACATCATGTGAGGTTTTGTGTACAGGGAAACCTGCTACAACAAGGTCACAAGGACCGCGGATTTAATCTCGCTATCACTGGTTCCTCGATGTAAACGTGCTAAAAATGAGGTCAGCTAAATACAGAAATGGAAAACTGGGACGACTGAATCCACCTCATCAACCATCAACGATGGTACCTTGTAAATGAGCATGCTACAACAGTGAAGAAGTATCACAACTTGAAAGCCATTTGCTATAAGTGTTGATTTTGATTGTACATCAGTGAACTGCTGCATACAAAAATTTGGTGCGGAAGAATGAGATCGCATTGATGGAGCATGCCCTGCCTAGGACCTTGGTAACACAATGGAAGACATTCAATCACTGCATGGCAAATATATATATGATCTCGGTCTACTTTTGGCAACGAACCGTCAATCACAAACATACTTTGCTGGAGTGTGACTGCACGGGGTGAAAATTTGTTTACGCTTTGAGGACAGGTTAAAGCAGTACAGCACTGAATGGACAACTGCTGAAAAGGAATCCTTGTCTAACATAAAAAATATTTATGTCCAGGTGTAATATTACATGAACCCTCCTGCTTGTATATACCGCTCAACATTTATTCACTGCCCCTTGACCTGATCTCCTACTGAGTACTGATCATCAAAATGTACAAAGAATAAACACAAGTGCAGTAGCGACACGCTCTAACAGTGGGTCATCAATTAATGCCTCATATCCTTAAAATCAGCTTGAAACAGTACAACCATACACAAGGCATGGTCCAGTTCCTTCTTCTTTGTTTGAGAGTTTTAGAGTTTTTGGTATCACCACAAAAGGTGACAAAGTCATGCCCTATAGCTGACAAGTTACTACTCATCTGCTCACATATCTCCTCCTTGATAGAGCCATGCAAATGACTGCCCAGGTGACCTCTAGCCTTGGATCCCCCTCCCAAACCCCCCCCCCCAAAAAAAAAAAAAAAAAAAAAAAAAAAAGAGAAAGGTTTCTTGTATGTCATCCCCTTGTATGTATCAATCAAGGCAGTCATCCATGAACGATCTCCCAACCTATGAATATGTAGGTAAATAATTATGTCACACCAAAGAAAAAACATGCATTGCTGTAGGTACGTATCTCCTCCTCACTAAAGAGTGGTGAGCATAACAGGCATAAAGCTACAGCAGGTGACAAAGTAAAGATACCAAAGTACAAATAAGTGTATCACGTCCATGACAGCTGGCACTATTTTTGTGCCCTGACCTAAATGCAAGACCCTCTTCTCTTTTTTTTTCTTTTTTTTTTTGATCTCTGTCACTCAACACAGCAATGATAATCACCTAGATTAAAACCTTTCTGAAAAGCATTGCCTCTTGCATTATCAGATGAGACCAAGATCACTGCGTACTGTGTAAACCAGTGACCAGTCATCAGAAAGACTGTAAAGCTGTAATATTTTGGGTGAACTTTGTGCTCTTCTCAACTCACATGGAGATAATAACATGCAAATGCCTTTGGAGATAACAAAGCATTTACAGAAATATTACGTATCATCCTCATCCAAGATATAATTCCACTTGATCATTTCACTAAAATTTCCTCTTTACCAGTCCACTGAAAACAGTTGCTACGAGTCGGAATGCGTACTTATATCAGTAACCAGCCAGCTACTCAAATAATGCTCATCTATCTGAAAAAACCATACACACTCCTCATGTTTTCCAACAAAATGTAACATGCTTGCACTGTTTCAAGTCTTAAATATACTACACTCAGAGAATCTAAACTACATCTTTTTTTTTCCACCAAAACTTGTGTGCAGACATAATGCATACATTCTACTGACAACCACTTTCCTTTCCTCACTATGACATGAGGTGTGTCAGAGTAACGCATCTTTGCATTGCATCACTGCACAATTTGCTTAGCAAATCCATAGACTATGTCACACCTTTTCAGAAGTTTTTTTTTTTCCTTTTGATAAGTATAATTTCATACATAAATAAAGGACTCTAGTTTGTGCTCACAAACACATTTTACAATATATATATAAAAATCGCAAATCCAATCTAGTTCAGCAGTTTGATACAGCATCAACTTTTACACAATCTCAGGGCACATGCATATAATCAGCAGAGAGCAAGAAGGCCATTAACTCTCTGTTCTATTCCAAGAGTTTATAACCTTCTGCTTCCAATGTGACAACTTCTGATGGATTCCGAGCTGGAAAATTCTATCACCTTAGCATGAAATATTTAGTTATGCCACTCAGAACACTTGAAGAACAATAGACACGTTCTTTTCTCACAGTTTAGTATGATACACTGTTCTTTCCATTTGTCTTAGCTCGAGCATTACAGTCAAACAAAAGTACAGTGATTAACTGAAATTAATTTGTAACAAAAACTGGCAGAAACTTACAGTCTACAGCATTTGCTGAAGTCTGGTCTGTGTAAAGAAAATGATTTTTGAGAGCCCAGGATCACGTGATTACATAAAACGATTCCTCTAATCATTTTGGTCTGCCGGGAATTAAAAGTTCACAACACAAAATATAACACTGAGGTAGAAATTAAAATCTGAAGCTATGAGGTTGTACCTTCTCTCTAATATCTCAGTGTACTGAACATTGCAAGAGAGCTTACAAACCTTAAATTAAGATTTTCAAAATCTAACATGATTTCAAATCAACAGATTAAAATAATACCATTAGCAAAAGATACCATCAAAATCCACAGAGACCAGCTCTGGACGATATTCACATATCCATATCCAGTGCGTCTTTCAAGCACTTCACACAAAATTCCTCTGAAACAAATGAACAGTTTGTTTCAATGTCCCTCAGTGTCTGACTTCCTTTGGTAGAAACCAAGTTTCGGGGTGCCCAAATATGATTTGTCACAGTTTGACTGTGAAAACCAATGGGTCTCCCCTTTCCCAGCTCACTTTCTTTGGACTTGCGATATCTTAGCATCTACAACAATACATTACAACATATACTTGAGCGAAGCCAGCGTCAATCGAAGTCGATCGTGTCAATGCCACTCGTTAAGTCCTCGATACCTTTTTTCGCTGTTGAGGCCAGCTCGCTCATCTCCTTGTTTATCTTCTCTATCACCCACTCCATTGCTTCACGGCCCTGTTCACAAAAACAAACAAAACAAGACAGAAAAATATGACTTGCCAACTACAAGTACCGGTATGTTTTACTTCTTACACCAAAGGCATGATCATCATCCCCCCCCCCCCCCCTAAAGATTATGTTACTCTTTGGTTCATCGTGGTATAGGTAGGGAAAAGTTTCAATGTTCTTCTAGGAAAAGGCAAACAACATGCCAAGAGGCACATAAAGGCAGGGTGAGATCGATGCAATAAGGAAGCTTGTTTCATATCTACAAAATAGCTTTTGTCAAAGGCTCTCTGGCTGTACTGACTGCAAGAGGCACAAGCAGAGGGTCGTCACATGAGAGCCAAGAGCCAGCAAGAGGGCCTCTGGGGATCTGTCTTATTTGTTTGTTTGTTGTTGTTTTTTTATACACGCCTTTTGAATTACCAACAAATTTCGCTAACAGCATTTGATAGCAAAATGTCGCTGGGGTGGCAACACATTCCATCTTAAAAATCATCTTTTGTTTTTCAATTAATTGTCAGATAATAACCGGTCAAGCGATGTCCTGTCCAAATCCTAGCTGTCTTACCCAAAAAATGAAGCCTCTACTATATGTTACAGGAAAGGCGATCCCATTAGTTATAGAGCTTTGGCCGCCATGTTCTCATACTCTCCTAAACACTTGACATTTTTGAGATACAAGCTTTTGTCACCCCATAACAGCAAAAAAAAAAAAAAAAAAAAAAAAATACAACAAATCAACAGAGCGCTGTCAGCAGTAGCTCCTCAGTCCTGCATAAACATTTTGTACTACGGTCAAAAGGCAAATCGAGAAATTTCATTGGTTGAATTTATATGTTTATACCAAGTCCTTTGGACTGACAGTTTTCTTTCGTTATATTTAGATTTCATTATAACCGAACAAATAAACAATAAAAAAATACATAGAGTGGATAATGTTGCGGCCTAACTTTGTACTTTGTTGTAACCAGAATTTCGTTATAACCGTGTTCGTTATAACGGGAGTGCACTGTATACATGTATAATAGAAAAATGGTACTTTAAGACGGAGAAGGGGCGTAACTTACCGCTCCAGCTTTGGAGGAGATGGTGTTTGTGACCATCTTTTCAAGATGACTGCCCAAGCTCAGTCCCTTCACCGTCACTATGGCTTCCTGAGTAAGTACAGTTCTGTGAAAAGAAAAGGAAAGAGATAATATCTCCAGTCTCCATATGCCAAAAATGAGCCATAATGCACAAAACAATCAAGAAACAACAGCATCTTCATAGCATACACTGGAGAGGTTTGTCATGTATCTAAATTGTTCAAAGCAATTCTATAATTGGCAAGAATACATACACAAGAAATAAAAGGGCCAAAGAAACTACAGCCCATTATGAAAGAAAAACAAAACAAAACAATCGATGGACAATCTGTGATTATCAATGCAGTTACATTGAGGAACACATACAACTCAGAAGCTTAATCATTTGATATTTTTTTTTAAATGTTTATGCTGATTTTTTTTTCACGAAATCATTCAAGCAAAGACTTGATATCAAACTATGAAGAGTAAAACAGAGAAAATAGTTCCATATTTTGATTATGGAGAGTGAGCCTTATGTCCTCACTCCATGAATACTAGTAACTAAACTTATTACTTAGGTATATACTTCTTTGAAGTGTCATGATTTCAGTGAAAGTTCTTAGGGTTTTTGTGGCTCTTGATAGGACTAATTTCCATTTTAATAGGATATTATACCAGCATCAAGACTTTCTATTCGAAGTGGTGCTGACATCATGAAAACAATACTTACGCATCCTTGTTTGTGGGATGAGGCTTGTACACGAGACGTTCATGAATGGTGACATAATTCTGAAGAGATATCTGTGAAAGATTAGAAAATGAAAATTGGATTAATTTTTTTTCATAAATATTCTCAATCTCATTCCTAAAAAAAGCTCGTTTGTATTATTATCATTATCATTCTTATATCACACAACACATCTGTACTTGGAAGCTGCCTGAGATACAGATTCCATCTGGGTAAGCAAACATGTACACTTCTGGCTGTGTTTACAAGTAGGTACTATATTGAGAAGATTAAATCTGTACATAGGTCATTAGGTATTGATGGAAAGAATTGAGCAACCACAACAGAAAGCATTAACATTCTCAGTTTCGTTATCAAGCCAATTGAAACTTTCAATGCATTATTACACAGACATAGCTACATGTAAATATCCTGACAAGGTACTTGGTAAATTTTATTCCATGTGTACAGTATGTGCTTTGCACTGTGATTAAATGACAAATCTCTCTTTGAAAAGTTCATAGCATCACAAGGCTTCATTTATTGTTGATATATTTTCTGGGCAGATGCAGCAACCAGTACAAGTATGGCAAAGAACATCTGCATCACAAACTACTGAAATGTATGAGTGTCTAGAATGAAGAAGACCATAATGAGCATTGTCAGGCATGCATTCTGATACACTCTGCAAATAAACAAACAAACAAACAAATTATTCACACCATTAGTGAGTTGATATTCAATACTTCTAACAGTTATTGCTGGAACATTACACAAGCTGTTACCTGGACATCAAGCCATAATACTCACATTGGCAGTCTGTGCTGTGAAGGTCTTTTCCTTGGGATCCACTATAGAGTACTCCGACCCATAGCATGTGGGCTGCAGACCTATCAGCTGCCATTAAAAACAAAGAAACAAAGAATAGTTTAATGATAGATTATGGGGAAGGGGAGTTCAACTTTTTCGTCATTACTAATCCATTCCATGTTCAGATGCTCTCGTCTACAGTAAATTGCCTACTTCACTGTCATTCACACTATTCTTGTCCCACTATTAAAAAGTCACTACATGTAATAACCTAAGGTAGACAAACTGAATCTTGTACAACAATGTGACACTCTACAGTCCTTCAGAAAGATTATTGTGTTACAATAGGGATCAATAGGACTACATAATCCTTATCCTCTGAAAAAGTTCCAGGAACTGCGTCGAAAGAACATGTCGAAAGAACATGCGAGATGCCATAATCACCCAACAAAGCACAGTATGGAGTGAGTGCCATTTGAAATGTTCAGGTGTACATTAGAAGCACAGCCTCTGCTATTAGACCCATTTGGTTTGGGTGCAGGTTTGTTTGTTTTTGTCATGTTAATTTCCATTTCAGCCACAAACGGGGGGGGGGGGGGGGGGCTTAAGTAAGCAACAGTCCTGTATACGCCGAATATTTCACGATGTTTTTACTTTAACGAATTTCGCGAGTCAGGTGCTATTTAGGCTAAAAGGTTACAGTGTTTTTAAAATTAAATAAGTCTATTTCATAAGTTGGTATTCTCCAGTATGCAGCAGTTTTAAAAAGGATTGGACGCTGGGTGACAGGAGGGAGAGGAAATGAGTTGACAGGAGAGGGCAGAACAGAGCACTGGGAGGCATTGTCATCGGGAAAGTAGCACAAAGAGAAAAGATGCAACTCAGAGATGAGGGTAGCACAGAGCAGAGAATACCAGAGGGAGAGATTGTGAGGGTAGTGTGAAGGAGAAATAAAGCATGAGTCGAGGGTAGCGCAGAGTACGGTGAGAGGTGGCGGGGGTTTCAGTGAGGGTAAGAAAAAAATGGTATGGAAGTTTTAAACTGGTATTCAGACTGTTCCCGCGACACCTCCCAGGCTGTCATTCACTATTCTGCACAGTTCTCTCTTCTGTCATTTTAATAGCTGCCGTGCTAACATCATGCATTTCTTTTCAGAGCTACATGTACTTCATATTCACGGTAGACTGCATACTTACAATAGCATGGTTTTGTCAAAACATGATGCACAAAGTGCATCAATACAGTTTGCCTTTTCTTTTCTCTTTTTTTTTTCTTTTTTTTTTTAATTGTAGTATTTACTGATAATAACAATAGAGAACCAAAGAGATGATTTCACAGTCTATTGTTATAACTTTGTGCTGGTTCCACACAAAAAGTTTCTGCACAAGGCTTTGGGCAGTGGGATGGAACTGGGTTCAAGCATGGTAGACTACCATCGAGTTCACAGCAGGAAGGTGTAAGACAAGGAGTGGAATCTCTTAGCAATCGTGCAAGTTTAGGCATAGATTCTATAGGCAACAGCCTGACAATTGAACGCTTAGCATTTCACTGGCTTTGATGTTCCATGCTCTAAAGACTAAGTGACTCTTCCATAGAGTTTTAATATGGAGAGCAGAGAAGAGGTACTTGAACAATTTTAAACTGTAGGCCCTATTTCAGAGGTAATGTTATAATCCTGTATGGAACTTGCTGGTAATCTTGTATGGAATAGCTACTCTTTTTTTCAAATCTCCTTGTTATTAATACACCCACACTGAAAAAGGAGTATGAGTACCTCATAAAAAGTCAACATGTATCACAATCTTGCACACATTAATGCATAATATTGATTCAAATTAAGTAATTGGCTAATGAGTGTTTCTGCATGTTTAGTGGCATTTTTTACTTTGCGGGTCTCATACTCTTTGCACACTAAGAAATTGAGTCAAAATATCGAAGGGGACAGCGCATTGCTGCTGGCTAGATATGTTGTATTTCACGAATGATGCATATTTAAACAGAAAGGCCGTCTTTTGTCAAAACAATTTATTAACATCTGTGATAGAGAGCATAACTTCTCCGCAGCATGGAGCGCGGGTACAAAGGAGAGATTCTTGTTTCTTCTCCTTCTCGAACACCTCCCCAGTTCACAGTTATTCGGGTTACGTGTCCGTTGTTTAAAACCAGTTTCCATAGCAATGGTGGCTATGACATCATACCTTGGTGCTCTATACATGCTTGCACCTGCATGCCTCAACCAAAGGTTGCTGTGAGACGGAGAGAGGAGCAAAAAAAAACTTCACTCAACAGCGGGAAAAAAATGATGTCAAGTCAAGTCTGTTACGGTCTACCTCTGTGGAATACTCACCGATCTGACCCAACCTGGTAGACCCCATTCTGTGCTCAGCAGTCTTCGACTGTGGAGGCGCCCCCTGGAGTCGACCTTCCTGTCGATCACATCGATCCCGACCACACTGGGGTTCATGGGATTGGGGTATTTCCTCCATGCAGCCTGGGTGACTGTCTCCCAGGGATGGCTAATGAATAAAAGAAGAAATGACAGATTAAATTGCATATTTGTGAATCACTACAAAGTAACAGCACAATATTCACAACTATCAAGACACTGATCAAAATAATATCAATCTTGAATACTACTTATGGCTATCAAGCAAAGCAGCAATACAACATAATTGGTGGAATATCTGTCAAAATAAGAAGTAATATTTCAGGGCTTGCATAAAACTTAAGGTCTTTGCTTTGACAGTTGAGCAAAAACTGTAGAATGAATTTTTTTTTTTTTTTAATTCTTAGAACCTTCATGCAGTAATCTCCCACCTTCAAAACATTGATAGCTTGTCAATCAGAACCATGCCAAATGGAGCTCTGGAGCACCCAGACAGCTCTATGCCCTGCCATATCAGAAAACTTGCAGCCAGGTACTAAAATCAAAACCAATATCATGTACATGTACTCTCATTCTCGATATGACTGTGATGAAATCATCACAGTACAAACAGCATCATTTACACACGTATGTTTCATATATAATAGCAATAGTGCTACAATGTGGTTAGGGACTGTAGACATTCACTGTACTGTGCACGACACACACAACAAATTTCAGTCGTGCTGCTACTAGAAATATATGATAGTCATACAGCATGTCATGACATTATCATGGTTTCTGTCACCACTCATTTCCTACTCCATTCATCACCATTCATTTTATCGGCAAAAGCTCAATAGCTTTGCAACCAGTGTACAGAATAGTGAAAGCAGTTTTACTAATACAATAGCAGCACTGCACTATGAATCATACTTTCATTTTTTGTCACTGCTGATGACAACTTCCAACCTCCATACACTGTAGGCTTTGCACACAGTGAAGATCAGTTGTATGCCTGACTGGGTGGCGACATAAACCATGATTTGCCATGTCATCTTCTTTCACAAAAAAAAAAGAAAAAGAAAGAAAGAACAATGTAGACAACTGATTCTACATTTACTTGCAGTCAGACAGCCAGCCTATCACATGACATGCACTCAACGGCACTACATGTATTTACCATTTGCAGATTGTTATAATAAAATTGTTTTTAGAATAAACCATCTACAGTTATGGTTTATTGACAAAATTAGTGATATCTCCATATATTTTAGGATTTATTGCAATATTTTTATATGATAAATCCTACACAAAACCCCTCCACACTCATTGTGTCAGAGAATCCAATCAACGTTACAGCACTGTATCTACCACTAGGCCCCTACTGTTCTAAACTTAAAGGGGCTAACTGACCGAAAGATTGGTCTGCATCTCTTTGTCGGGGCGGTGATATGTTCCGCGGAGACTGCTGCGCCTACATGTACATGTAGTTTCACAGTATCCCACCATCCTTTAGAGGAGCCATAAAAAAAAAAAAAAGAAATATGATAAAATAATGTTAGAACTCCTCCGGACAGTCCAATTTTTCTGTCTATTGGATAGATGAGGTATAGAGTATTAAGACTAGACTCCTAAGTAAAACATATTGTCTAGCAAGCATAGAGCCTATATTTTAATATTCAGTTGGCCAAAATAGTAGCTCCATATAGTGAGGTGCCCGCACCTGGCCAGGGGCCCGAATACTGCCACCCTGCTTAAGATTGTTACAAGCGCAATGAACAAAAATTTATGCCCGGGACTGTGTTCAGTATCCCTTACAAAAACTTGAAACTTGGCAGGGTTACCACAAACAAGCAAACTGTGGTGAAAAATGAGCAGTTTTCGCAAAAAATTGAAATTTATATTGGGAATATGTGTTTTAACTATCATCACAGTCACGTTGAGTCACCCGCACGCATCTTTTATGTGTTTGCCTATCATATGGGAGCTTCACGGTCACCCGCACACGTCTTCCCACGTCTTTTACGTGCTTTGTCTATGGGAGCGCGGGTGGCGAGTTGCGGGCCCCTTTAGCGCACAACTAATCAGCATCGTTCGCGTTTGAGGACGAAAGCTGCAAATTTCCGGTATTGATCAATGAACTTGTGGTTCTAGTGGAATCTTCAGCATTTTTTCTGTATATGAGTGGGATTTCATAGAATTTCAGGAACGAAATGTGATTCAAATATGCATAAACATTTATGGCGAGGTGCGGGTCACCCAAGTAAGTAGTGTCCATGGTTCTACATTTTAGGGATTTACTACGTACCACTACTTCCCCCCAGTGTCATTTTACTGTCACGCGCGCCGGGTCGACTCATAATAAGTTACTGTAAAAGTGGATATTTTCGCGGGACTAATTTTTCGCGCTAGGCCGGGTCAGAAGAGTTTCGCGTGTTTTTAATTCCGCGGAATCAAGACATCACGCACAGGAACGTATGGCAAGCAAAAATATTCGCGTGTTTTTATTTTCGTGCTAGTTTCTGGTTGCGCGAAATGCGCGAAAATTTCAACACCGCGAAAATTTCCACTTTTACAGTAAAAGATATAGACCTCTAGACACTCAACACGTTAGATCTACAATGTTCATGGTTGATATATTCAGCTAGTGACCTTTAAGAATCAATATAACCATTTTACAGTTTTATTCGACTAACGTTAGTAGGCAATGGAGGAAGGTAAATGATTTTACAACTTGTCATTCCAAGTGTTCTAAAGTTAACAGTTACTGAGTTAGAGTGAGAGTTGTCTTCGAATTCGGCTTCACTTCTGTTACACGTAGGTTTTCCTACACGTTTCGTGCATTCAAGGCCTTGCTTATGATCTCGAGGAGGGTCTGGAAGACTTTGGCAATCAACTTGCTGCATGCTGATGCTGCACAAACAAACATTTTGGCGCGACAAAGATCTACATCTAAACCAATTGTTACATACTGGGCATACAAATACTGTATACTCACTTAAAAACATGCTCCGAACTCCAAATTTTCATGATCAAAGACAAAGTTAGGTTGCCTATTTGACAAAGTTGTCGTACCGGCGAAATCTGCGCACACGATTGAGATTATGCAATCCGCACACACATGTACAGTACCCTTATGACTCGGTAAGCTAGCTCGGCTCGTAAGTTCACTACATACATTGTACTATACGCAATTCACAAGCATGCACATAGCTCGCATGCAGTTGTACCGGTACGGCAGCGTAGGATGGGCCATACAGTACTACGTTACGTAGCTGCATGACGCATTTCTCATGAATTGTCACGTTGCATGTACGCACGCACAGGCATTATGACGTCACATGAATGACAGTACAAAGACATACCAGTAATAATATGCCGCGCACAGTGCATGTTCAGGAAGGCATCGCTGAGGGCAGCAGATATAAAACCACTGATCTCAGTGTATAAAACTAGTCATGGTTATAATATAATATTAATTATGTAAAATGGTATTACACTATTTTGAAAGAACATGGATTTAGTTGATAGAATGAAGACGGCTTTAAAGATTTTAAGAAATGAAGTGGATTGAAGGTAAATATGTAGAAGACAAATTTTACAGTATGTGGTTAGGAGAGGAAAAGTGATGCCGCTGTTGGGACATTTTAGTGGAAGTGGAAGAAATTTAGGTGTTTATTTTTCACGTAATTTAAAAATAAAAGATTTGAATTTCCAGGAAATTCTGAGTAAAATTAAAACTTTAATCAGTCGTTAAGAACAGCGAGATTTGATAATGCTTGGAGAAATCAAATTATTGAAAATGTTTGTGTTTGATATTTGATTATTTCGTCTCCTAAATGCCAGTTCCCCATTACTACTTTTCCAATCTGTGAAAGAATCTAAAAAGAAGAAATCTCAGTTATTGCACAGGAGTGGGTATAAAATGACTTTTTTAATGTGGATGTTGAAAATTTTGAACTAAAATTGATACTTAGACGATTACAGAAATTATGTGACTTAAAGTCTAGACGATTACAAAAGTGTGGCAAGTTTCATTGAACAATATCATCAGGATTAAACATTACAACTTTAAAAATCACAGACACCGTCAATAATTAAAAACTTACAATGGGGAACTGAAAGGGAATGAAATGAAATGAAATGAAATGAAATTTATTCATATTCCACATAGTGGACATTATATGATGAGATATACAGGGTATAACACATAGTGGATATAATATCAATACTATACAGAGTATATAACATGTATATACAAAATATCGTGATATTCTGAGATAAAATCACACCATGTACAAATGTGGAGGGGACTACTTAGAAGCACTGCTTGTTAAATGTAGTCCCCCTACATATTATAGACAAAATAGTATCAAAGATAAGGCTGAGTGGAATAACAAAAACACCATATATACACTATTTACAAGGGCACAATTATGAACCGTACTATGGATATACAATAAGTCATGTATATGTTACAAAGCACAGGTTTATGTATAAAGTGTTTACAGTGTACATTATATACCATTAGAATAATGAATGAAACAGAAGATAACCTTCCGAGTATACTTAATGAAAGTACTTCTAGAAAACATTGATTGAAGTATACATATACGTTTTATTACCATAAAACTGTTTATCAATACTTATCAAGAAACAAAGTTTTAAGCTTATACTTAAAGCTATTCAAGCTCTGAGCTTGTTTTAGTGAACGATCAAAGGAATTCCAAAGCTTAGGACCAGTAAACATGAAATTTCTGTTACCAAAACTAGTTCTATTTTTAGGAAGATGATAATCATTCGCATTCCTCGTTGAGTAATTATGTATAACATTATTTTTTCGAAACATTTCCTTAAATACAGCAGGGGTAGCGTTAATTTCTACATTGTACATAAAACAACCCAGCTGAAGACGATATAAATCAGTAATCTTAAGAATACGGTTTTCTTTAAACAAGACATCAGTGTGTGATCTATAAGCGGTATTGCATATTAAACGCATCGCTCTTTTCTGCAAGAGAAGTACCCTGTCCATTTTTGTTTGTATTGCATTTCCCCATGCCATTACGCCATAATTAAGGTAAGGAAGAATAAGAGTTGAATATAACATAAGAAGCACTGACTTGGGGAGAATCCGTTTAACGTGATTAATAATGCCAATATTTCTTGACACTATCTTACAAATATTATCAATATGACAATTCCAAGTTAGCTTATTGTCAATTGTAATACCGAGAAATTTTGTAGTCTTGACTTCTTTAATGACAGAATTATCAAATATCACTTGGTCAGGAAGTTGTTTAACAGAGTTACTAAATAACATGTAATTGGTTTTTTGTTTATTTAAAGATAATTTATTTGCTTTTATCCAATTTGTTACATGTGTAAGTTCTACATTTAAAACTTCTACTAACTTATTAGGATCACTGTGAGTATAGAATATGTTTGAATCATCAGCAAAAAGGATAAAAGAGAGAACACTCGAAGAACATCGAATGTCATTTACATAAATAGAGAATAACAGTGGACCAAGAAGGCTTCCTTGGGGAACTCCACACGTGATTGGTACCGTAGACGAATTATATCCATCAATGGTAACGAATTGCTTTCTTCCAGAAAGATAACTTTCGAACCATTCCAGAGCCTTACCTCTAATACCATAGTGCGCAAGTTTGTATAACAGAATGTCGTGATTTATAGTATCGAATGCTTTAGAAAATTCTAAGAACAAACCGATAGTATGACAGGATTTTTCGATTGAAGCTGAAATGGTATTTATTAAACTTAGAATGGCATGAGTTGTGTTATGTTTTTCTCTAAAGCCAAATTGGGAGTCAGATATGATGTTGTGAGATTCAAGGAAGGTAGTAGTCCTTGAATGAACAATTTTCTCTAAAATTTTTGATAACGAAGTTAACAAAGATATTGGGCGATAGTTGCTGATACATAATTTGTCTCCTTTCTTGAATATTGGAGTCACCTTTGCGAGTTTCATTTTAGATGGTACTTGACCAGATTTTAGTGAAAGGTTATATAAAAACAATAAAGGATCTGCTATACAATGTATAATGTCTTTGATAAGGACATTGCCAATGTCATCATAGCCAGGGGCTTTGTTTGCTTTGAGCTGAAGTACAATTTTGATTAATTCTTGCCTGTCAATTGGCTTGAAAAAAATTGAGTAGTCGTTTGGTGAGGAAAGAAATTCGTAAAATGATTTATCACTTGGAGTGATAGTTTGTGCTAATTTTGAACCTATTTTTGAAAAGTATGAGTTAAAAATCTCGGCAATTTCAGACTTGTCTTCAATGATAGTATTATCAACTTGAACTTTAGAAATGAGATTTACAGCCTTCCCTCTATTCAAAACGGTATTTATTACTTTCCAAGTGTTCTTGATATCACATTTGAATTGACTCAATTGGTCCGCAAAATATTTCTTTTTAGCTAATCTGACTGTATTGGTAAGAATATTTTTGTATGAGATATATTTCATTCGAGAGGTTTCGTCACGGTTTTTGATAAAATTAACATATAAAGTACTCTTGCGATTTATTGAGCGTAAGAGTGTTTTGGAAACCCATGGTTGCTTGGGGATTCGTTTGTAATCCTGAGTACGACATTTCCTTAATGGAATGCATGCATCTAGGCAATTATTCAAAAGATAAAGAAAATTATCATATGCTTGGTCAATATTTTCATTTGCGTCATACACAATTGACCAGTCCACAGATTGAAGTTTGTCTTGAACTAGAGCGATGTTTTCAGGGGTGAATTTACGACGAAATACATGCCTTTGAATTGTACTTTGACTCCTTGGTCCAATATCAAAGTGACAAAATATCATAAAATGGTCTGATATATCGCTCACCACTATGCCAGATTTTGGAAAAGGTTTAAGGTTAGCAAAAATGTTATTGGGGTGCATTTACAAAAATAGGAACAAATCGATGGATTTTTTTAAAAATACTTTTTGATAGATTTCTTTAATATGCATACAGCGGAACCGGAACTGGATGCATGTAGGGTGTTTGTGTAGGCCTATATACGGATGTAGAATATGCGTGTGCGTGTGTGCGTGTAAGCGTATGTTCATATGTCAATCCACTGTAGTTATCTTCGCGTGTTTCTTTCTTTAGTTCTGACGAGCGCGACCTCTACCCATATGTCTCTGAGGTGGGTCGGAGACGCGGAGTTCATAAGAATCACTATTGTGATGGAAGTTTTTGCATTGTCGTCTCCCTGGTATGACGAAACCAGAATATAATAATTGCAATTGAATTGACAAATTCCCCTACATCGACGTAAATATGCACTGAATTGATCAGTGTTTTAGTAGTAGCCATGATAAAAGAAATCATTTGGGTACATACTCGAGCAGGATTCGAACCTACGACCTCCTGATCTCCGGACAGGCGTCATCTACGCTAGACCACAGAGCTTCCGCCCGACAGCAAGTGTTGGTTCTAATCTAACTGGTACTGCGTAAAATTATTCAAATTCATGAAATTCTTCCGTCGATGTTTTCATTGAAACTGATTGACAAATTGCCCTACATCGACGCAAATAAGCACTGAATTGATCAGTGTTTTAGTAGCAGCCATGATAAAAGAAATCATGGGCATATACTCGAGGAGATTCGAACCTACGACCTCCTGATCCTAGACTAGATTAGACCAACTGATATTAAACAGTCTATTAGACCAACTGGCTGTAGACCAAGTGGTAATAGAGTGTAAACCGATCCGGACGATAGCCTCTTTGAAATGGTTGTTTGAAGGTTAAATATAAATTCAAAACTCGTCTTTTAATATTACATGAGAAAAAGTACCAACGCACCCTTTCGGCAAAACCGGGGGGGGGGGGGGGGGTTGGGCTTTGGACGAAGGGTGGGGTTCCAGTCAACGCGACGCGACCCAACGCTCCCAACGCACCCTTTCGGCAAAATCGGGGGGGGGGGGGGGGGGGCTTTGGACGAAGGGTGGTGTTCCCATTAACGCGACGCGCCACCACCCAACCCACCCTTTCGGCACAAGCCTGGTGTGAAGGGGTGGGGAGCGGGGGTTGAGTGATGATTTTTTAATGATTGTTAAATGTTTCTTAGGGGCATGCATGCAACATGTGTGGGTTCACATGCCTATGGGCAATAGTAAATGTATTTACTTTTGTGTGCCCTGACCCTCATGTAGTCTCCATTCATATCCTTTTCATTTTGTGTAACGTGTACAGTACAGTGTACCCTTTGTAATGTTCATTCTGGTTTTTGTTTCATGTTTGTAATGTTTGTGATATGTATCCTATATTCTTTGCATGGTCGAATAAATAATAATAATAATGATAATAATAATACTGAAATAATTAAATAATATGATGTACAATAAAAAAAAAATTAAAAAGGACATTATTTCTCTACAAGACCTCGAGACATTCGACAATATCCTTATTATCCTATAAGAGACAATGTCTCTTAGTAGAATTAAACAATATGATTGATCATTATTTAAATGTGTGGCTTATCATTAGTATGCTCATTTATATGCTCATTTATGCAGCTTTTACATTTTCTTGGAAGTTAATATACAGGGTCATTCCCATGGAAAACTGTTGCGGTGTAAAGGATATGATGAAAAATCAGATCAAATCTGTAGTACATAGTTTCAGTGTTACCACTATACTGTTCCCGTGTAAGTCATTAATTCAAAGCAAGAAAGCTCTATGAGCATTAGCAACACTGTAACTAACTGACTGTCGCTCTTTTGTGTCAACAGGATCAATCACAGCTATGATCCAAATCAAAATCTCGGAATATGAAAGGTCAAAATTTTGCAGCATCATCATGCCGTTAGCATGGAGTTGCATTTGAATCATCACATTTAGGCCATAATAACAAATCACAACACAACCCATTCCCTTCTTTATAAAACATGCTAAAGCCATACATACATGACATTTAGATGATTGATCTTTCTTCATCTTCAACCACTGGCTAAAATCTAGCGCCTTCCTATCGTCTTTGAATTCATGGTCAATAGCGAGTGATTGAATTGAATTGAACTGAATAAAATTTAAGAATACACCACAAATGGCAAAAGGCTTGGTTTATTTACAACTTGAATATCATTGGCATTTGGTAAAGGTCTTTTTGCACATAAAAACTAAAACTATGATAGGGAAAACGCCATGCATACTTTGAAGAAAAAAAAAAGAATCACCAAGTGCAGTTTCGCACAGTGAATAGCACTTTATGCATCATGTGATATACAATTGTACTTTATGCATCATAGTTGTGATAGAGTGTCGCTTGTTTTCGTTCGTTTCGTTTCATTTATTTCATTTCCAACACATATGATCACAACATTTGAATACACATGATACAACAACGCAATGAAAAACAAACAATGAACCACAGTAATACATAATACAATTTTATAATAATTTCAAAACAAGTACAAAAAAAAAAATGTTTGGAAAATGGTGTCGTTGTTGAGACCTAATGGACCACGAGATGAAGCTGGCACCATGATGCGTTCCCTGTATGCATCCTATGTATACTCCTGTGACAATAGAAATTGGTCCTCTTTTGGCGTGTGGGGAGAGCCACTGTTACACGAGACAATTTTATGTTCAAAGACGAGCATGGCGACAGATACAGACCTACATCCTGTTTCGGCAGATAAATGAGATTTCAAAACAAAGGTTAAGTTATAACGCGTTCGCCAGTGAGAATGGAGTAAAGAAAAATGCTACTATAGCTGGATTGTAAAAGTTGGGATGAATGAATGACACCAATCTTACATAAATGTTGGTCTGGCGTTCCGATTCAACCTCTTAATGAACCTCCATAATGGGAAAATGGGGTGCTGTTCGTTAATTCCGAAGGTTCGTAATTCCGAAGGTTCGTTATTGCGAAGGTTCGTTAATCCGAAACACACAAAGTCCCTATATCCAGAGGTTCGTTAATCCGAAAATGAAAAAAAAAGAGGTTCGTTAATCCGAACATTTGTGACGTTATTCCGAAGATTCGTTAATCCGAAAATGAAACAGGGTTCGCTATTCCGAAGGCTCGTTTATCCGAAAATGAAGTAGGGTTCGTTATTCCGAAGGTTCGTTGATCCGAAAGTGAAATTGGGTCCGTAACGAACCTTCGGAATAACGAGCTTTGTTTCATTTTCGGATGAACGAACCTTCGGAATAACAAACCTTATTTTAATCAATTGATATTGATATTTTAAATTAATTGATATACATGTACTCGTAAAGACGATCGCGACTGGCGTGACATTTTTCACGGTTAACAACCCTTTTACTGGCACTTACTCTTAAAGGTACATCATAAGAATCCTTCCCAGCTACTTATTTCTTTTTTTGCCACCATCAGCCTAGTTTGAGATGCCACGGTTAAAAAAAGGACCTAGCTCCTCCCCCGGTCTTCCACGAAGTCGTCTGAAATGATGATTTGATGTGCGTGCGTGTGTGTGTGTGTGTGTGTGTGTGTGTGTGTGTGTGTGTGTGTGTGTGTGTGTTTCTATCATGATAGTAATCACGCCTTCAAACTGAATGCTCACTGTAGAACCTTGTGACAGAATTGCAATTTAAAAAGGGGGAAAAACAAGAACTCATACATGCATGGGGTTGCTCATAATATTATACTCAAAACGCTTACCAAAGAAAGGAAACCAAGATTCATCGTCACTTATAAGACTCTTAGCCTGGGCTCAGCCCGGGCTCTGCCCACGGCCCTGCACTGTAAACGTGGTCGAAGACAAAGAAATAAAAGATTAGGCTTTCACTATTGTCCGGAGAGGAACGGATTCTGTAAGACACTATTTACCAAGATAAATGCATTTTCATAATACTTCCTTCGCGTACCGTCATTTTCATTATTTCAATTTAATACTGCGTTATGAATTGCCTAACCGTGGATGTATGTGCTTTTCTGTATAATGTACGCTATCTCTGTGTTACTTGATCTCTCTTTGCGTCGTTACAGACACCCTTACTCCAGTATTGTGTCACGCTGAAAATGTCACAATGGACACCGGTATCACTGCTAATTTTGTAGTGTATGTTGCAGTTTATTTTAACTTAAGTATAGTAGTGAGAGCGAGTAAGTAAGAAATTGCCTCGTCGTGCTGCTCTCGTGTCTCTGAAAATATGTCATCATTGATTTCTTTTTTCATCTAAATAAATAGGCCTACATGTATTTTAAAATTACATTTCTTTTTGTATCCAACGAATAGAAAGACTCCTGCCGAATCATTCTTACGCTTTCAAAACGTCAGTGAACAAAGGCCTATTATATTTCTTTATTCAAAACCTGAATCCAAATCATTACGATGCAGAAAATGTAAAGTGGCAACCCTTTGTAGACACACAATGAATTGTACATGTAGGGCCTAAATTGTATATATAAAACTTGCCGGTCTAAATGCAAAATATCGCTTAATGTGTGCGTGAACATGAGGAGTGTTAACGTGTGATTGTATTTGAAGACTTGCCTGGCCTAATGAGAAAGAAATTAACAAAGACACGCAAAAAAAAAAGAAGAAAAAAAAAAAGCATTGAAAGACAATAGGGGCGAACGGAGGTAATCGCTAATGACGAACCAAACCAACAAACATCCACATGTTTGTAAAATAGTGAAATTGGCATCCATATTCAAATTCAAAACGCGTCGTTGAATGTTAATCCAAAAATGAATAAATGAAAACAAGACTTAAATAATATAACGCTTTTATTGAAATACATCATCTTTTACTCGTGGTTTGTAGACGTAAATTAATAATTTAGACATTCTCCTCCAACCATGTTACTATTTTCTTCAGCTCTTATCTCGATTTCTTTTGTTCCTTATAAGTTTCCTCTAATCCAATGTAACTTTGTTTGTAAATAGGTACCTATACCCTTTGTTTAATGTTCACGGCCTTGCTGGAGACTAGCTAATAGATGAAAACATGGCTTTTATCCGTCGTTTAAACAAACAAAGAAACAAACGAACAAACACCCACACACATACGCACACACACACACACACGCACACACACTCACACACGACACACATAACTTTCTAAACATTTTACTTTAACAATCACATGTTAGTTTGACTGAACTAACCATGTATTCTTTCTCTTTTTCTTTTTCTTTTTGATTGCGCGAACGAATCGACATTAGGGGCCCACTGTCACCGTGTCATTCACTATTCCTGATTAATTCATACAATGCACCTAAAAAATCAAACACTTCAATCCTGAAGGTCACCAATGACCATCCTCTCAAATGGACACCTTTGTAGGAGTGTTGAGGGGCGAATCTTGTGTGTGTTCTCGTCATAGTATTGTATATAACCACATCATTTCCATTACATTTCTCTCTTTATATAATATGACTATGATCACAGTTCCGAAGATAATGTATATTCTCATCTCTCCCTTTCTATTTGGACCAAAACACCGGTCCTACGCCTTGGCCATTATTATTTCATAAACCTATACATCTCGATTGTTAAAAACAATGACGCATTCAGACTTTTCAAATGCATTTCCAAATCTCTACATTTATTTCATGTCACAATAAATATAAATAAAACGATAAATATCAAATTCCAAAACTGTTCATAATTAAAGTACACGTGATGTGAGTTCATTAATAGATAGATAAGATTACAATCAAGGGCACTAATGTTGGAAGAAAAAAGAAAAGAAAGGAGGGGACAAACTTTTTTCCTGTGAATGTATCATAAAATCAGCCTTGGAACTTCGCCCTTTTTGATCAGCAGGCCTTCGCATAATCTGTACGTGCAGTTATTAGCCCTTACAATTTTGTTGCGGCGAAGCAGATTTTGCTTTTGTCCTTGCTTTATCCTTCTTTAAATTATGAATCCAATTTTGGATGTCCGACAGGGTAAAATATGCAGATTGTAGTCTGAAGACTATTTTCGTGGTGCAACAGGGGGTTTGCTCAGGGGTGGAATTTTTACCCTATAAAATGCATACAATCAAATGTGATGTTATCATTGAATTTAGTAATAATGATTGAGATGGACCAAAACATACGACCCGACTTTCAAAAGCAGCATATTGTGTGCTGGATACGCTCTCCGCTATACAAGCAAACCGCAGGGAAGCAAACCATGTCCATGTCCATGACAGTGGTATGAAATAAAATTATGGTTGTTATGATAGACTGAAAAAAAACAACAACATGAAATTTGTGGATCTCTTCATTTTTCGGTACAGTATACAGTGTACATCCGGAATCGGTCGTCTTGATCGTTGACCCGGAAAATGACAATCTTTGACTTCCGGTGTCAAAAGCCAACGCCTCTATCCCATATACATTATCGATTGCCGGTTATAAAAAATGCGTGGGTATGGGCGTATGCCTATTGACAGCAAGTGCTTAAACGTAATTACAATTTTAGTAAGATGATGATGATGATGCTGTTGCTGCTGATAATAATAATAATAATAATAATAATAATAATAATAATAATAATAATAATAATAATAATAATAGTAATAATAATAATAATAATAATAATAATAATAATAACAATAATAATGACAATGATGATAATAATAATAATAATAGGAACAAAAATAGGAACAACGAAAATCACATTATTGATTGATTAAATCATACTTTTGAAGAATTGAATATAAAATTTTATATAACAAGAATCTATAACATCCATACTTAGGCTGTTATAACACAAAATTCTACTTTGCATTGATGTCAGAACTTGCACCATATTATACAGTTGCACATTTTGCTACATTTCTAAAATCAAACATTCCATGATATTAGGGTAGATAGTATAATTCAAAATTCCAAATGCCCATCGAAATGTCTTTCTTAAAATCAAAAACTTTTGCGTATGCTGTTTTTCGATCACATCAAGACTCATGAAATTAATTATAGTACATTAGTACATGTTGATTGTCTTGCACAGGCAACTAATGTCAAGAAAGCGAGTTGACTATACAGGTTGGCGTCGCAAAGTTGCTGAAAATGATTAGACATGTTGTCAAATCGGCAAGAAAGGCGCTTGTGCAGTAATTTTACATGGCATGCCACACAGTTTGAGACCAATTGCAAATTGCAAGAAATTTAGTCGCAATCTTAATTCTGTATACATATTTTCATCGACCATTCTTGAAAGGCAATCAATCTTTGGCTTTACGCTAATCATAAGAGTTGAAGTGAATAATACGATGCAATGTTTCATGTTTTCTTTGAACTGTACAATGTGCGTTGGAAAATTTCAGAATTCATAAATGCCAGCAATAATTTTACAGATGGCCTACAGCAGAAACTCTGGCCAAAACTATCATCTTATGGACCGAGAGACAGAATGTGCTCGGTAAGTTTCTCTCAGTCGCAAGTAAACTATTCCTCGAAGAATTTCAAGCAGCTATACACCTCCAAGAAGGTAACTGTAGTGAGCTTATCCATGAGTAAGCTATAATCGTTGAAGAAAGAAGAAAAAAGAAACAACCATTGAAGCAGCACACTCTTGTAAATACAATATGCCACATCTCACTTATTTTGATTTTCAAATTTCATATTTACACCTTGGTATATTCACAATGGCACCTCATTAATTCTGTAGATGTTACTGTCACTTGAACGACACTTTCAAAAAAAGAAGAAAAGAATGGATTTAATAATTCACTACTTCTTTTGCATGGGGAATCAACAGCTGTGTAAACAAAAGTTTTACGACCGTCATTTTGGCATCACTCTTTCTCCATCTCTCATCTCTTTTTCATCGTGATGATTAGAATCGCTATGTCCATTATAACCTACTCTTGAAAAGAACTATACATATCAAATTTCCCCTAACAAAAACAACAACAGAAACAGAGAAAGTACACAGGTCTCGTAATTCAAGCCACGCACTATATATGCATGAATTAGAATCAACCAAACGGAATAGTATTCGCTATGATTTCACCGTTGATAGTCTCCATGATAATCTTATGGGGTGCACGTTCTCTCCGCTGACTTGATTTGTTGGAGGAGGCTGGCTAGTCTCTTGGTGTCATTCAGAGGGGCTTGCACTTTCTGCAGTAAAAGTACCCTTTCACCTCGAAGTATCCTGAAATCAAAACAGGCTAATTAAGTTAAAATTATTATACAGACTGTCTGGCATTGAAATTTGTTTCCACTGCGGCTCATTCTTTTTTTTCTTTTGTTTTTTCCCTTATAAAAGCGTCGCTATCAGAACAATCACAAAATGGAATATGTTACCCTGTTGAACAACCTTTGGAAGCATGGGTGGTTCGATTGAATCAACCTTGAAAGCAAGAGAATATTGATCTGAGGGGTGAAGGTTGAGGTGTGAATTTTCTTCAATTTGTCTCCTTCTATAAATGAATGAAATTTGTTAAATTTCAGATCAGCAGTTGCGATTTACACAAATTTCCCTTGTAGAGGGAGACAAATAATGAAAAAAATTCACACCTGAATCAGTCTTCATTCACTGTGAACCGGCCGGGGTACATTGGAAAACCAAGGATCGATCTTCGTCAGCGAATAAGTGCGTCAAAGCATAACATCATAGTACGCTCATCGAAAACGGTCGACTATTATTCGAGATTCTTCGGCTGTGTGTGTTCAGTACAATCATATAATAGGCCTACTTACATAGAGATCAGTGATTAAGCTGTTCACAATTCATTACAGAGATTCTCGAATACGAGTGTACAATTTTGTCCATCTGAGCCGGGACATGCAGTTTTCCCTCTCCATCACGGTATCCCCAAGTTACCGCTGGTCTTTAGATATATATACAAGAGAAATACGAGACTACACTTCAAAAACATCAGTGTTAGATTTAACACCATGGTTGTTAAATCTAACACCGATCAAGTGTAAATAGAGGACCACACCCACAGGTGTAGAATGTACACTAAAAAAAAGTAAACACTTTTTCAAGTTTATCTTTCTCATAGACTATCTGCCTAAAAATTGTGTTTTATATACCATGTTAAAGGTAATTTAATTAGCTATCAACCTTGTAGGTCTATGAAAATGTTAACTTTACGCATGAGTGAACACATTCGTTTTTCTCTTCCAAGGCACAAAAGCAAAAATTGCAAAATGGACAAGTTGTTATTCAAGCGTATTTGCTCTTCCATATAATAATGAGAACAAAAGACAAATTTAACACAAAAGAAATGCAAATTGATTTGCAAAAATCAACCTATGATCTCAATAATGTCTCTGTAACCCTCAAAAGATAAAGAAAGGCAAAAAATAATGGAGGAAACTGAAGAATCTTATGTCAAATCCGCAATCAAAAGACATGAGAGAAAATGATGGTAACAAAGAAAGTTAAATTTGAAACGTGATTTCAAATCAAGAAAATTTGAAATAATATTTGGATCATGATTTGTCTCGTGCATTCCTAAATTCCTTAATTAAAAGGTAAAATGAAGAAATTCTGTCGATTTTATCACCTTTACGGCTTACTCCCTATGTCATTTAAAGTTTGAATTGATGGAAAATGTTTATGTTCCACCTTCAGTTTCCCCACTATGTTTTTGTTTTGAATATAAAGGGAAACAAGGGAACGGAAACTTATTTTCGCTGTTCTCTTCATGTCTCTCATTGCTTTAAATTGGTCTTTTGTCATCATTGCTATCTTGGAAGGCATTTGCAAATGAATTTCAATATGTCCAATTCTGCAATTTTTACTTTTCTGCCTTGGAGGACAAAAACAAATGTGTTCACTTATGCGTAAAATTTCCCTTTGTATAAACCTACCAGGTTGATAGCCAATTAAATAATCTTTGATATGGTATATGACACATTGATTTTTATCTACATCTTCTATGCAAAATATTAACTGGAAAAAGTGTTTACTTTCTTTTTTTGCAGAGTGTATGTTGTGATGGAGTTGAAAAGTGTTCACCTGGCACTTCGTGGTGTTAATTTGGCACTGTAGCTGGTGATATTTTTGACACTTGCGATGGTGTTAATTCAACAATGACACCGCATGGTGTTGATTTGATATTGCTGGTGTTAATGTCAATGGTATAACACCCGTCCAGCTTCAATATGAGACCATGCACACCAACTGGTGTAACTATGGCGCAAATGTGTTAACACCTTTTTTTTTTCAAAAAATCAAGTACTTTATCGGAAAATTATTGATCGTCTGGTTGAAGATCAAAATCAACAAAAAGAATAGTAACTAAACTATTCAAAAAACAATGTCATAGTTTCATAAATTAATGACACCCGGAGATGTTAATCTAACATCTAAATGAGCACCGGAAATCTAACACCAGCTATTTGTGTTTCATATTGAACACCGGAATTTTTACAGTGTATACATCGTACTATGCACGTCAGTTGATACTGGTATGACTGTTTCATGAAAGCATGTATCATGTATAACTTTAAAATTCCATAGGTTTCTTATGTATCTGTCAGTAAAGTAAAAATTGGGAATGAAGTCGCACTAAGCTGTAATGAACAGGTCAGTATTTTGCCTACCAATTCCTCGCAGATTCTTGCCGCAGCCGGCGCAGTTGAAACAATCGAAGTGGAATCCATGATCGCGAATCTTTGAGAATTTGCCTCTGTTTTGGGGAAGAATATCAGTGAACCAATCGATCAATCAATCACAGAACCAATCAATGAACACTGACTATTTATGGATAAGATAAATAAATGATCAGATATGATAAAGATAATATAAATGTATTATGAATATATACAGTAAGTAAATCGAAAATAATACTAAACTTATTCAATACCGGTAGTAATCAAGATTGGGCACTGATTGGCTGATACCTGACTTAATATGTTTGATTTTGTGACTTATGCTTAATATCATCTTTGTTTTCCAAATCTGACCCTACTATAGTGTTTGCTTTGAAAGAGTTAATCATGACCTCGTCACTAAACCTCTCACCTTACCCTTGCTATACCTCACTCAAATAGGACGGGTCTTCATAAATCAAGTAGTGATGTTTGTCATTGTGAGATACGATTATACAAATATTTCGAAGCAGATTTCAGCCAGAGTTCAAGGGCAGATTTTGGGCTTCCATTCATGCCAATTCATACACCTCAAGAGATGCAATTTCATCAAAGGGCATCTTAATTGTCTTTCCGATTTCGATGCAATATTGGGTATAGTAGACAATTCATTTTGGGGAAATTGAATTGTAACAGTGTCGGGACTGTTGGAAGGAGCAATATTATTTTTTAAGGAGGTTATGCTGGCCACTCCTACACCATATAACTATCTTGAACAATAATGAACGCATTTATACCGCATATATTTTTATATCAATTTATACTTTCTGTTTTATTGATAAACATCCTTTTCCACTAAAACAACAACAACAACATAAACAACCAAATTTCATCCATAAATTCTGAGTTTGTGCCATCTCTTGAAACTACACTTTCATAAATCACTAACCAGTCCTTCTTCCATAGCATTATTAATTAATGCGACAGAGTCAATCGTTGTAAAGTAATGCCTTAGCACAGGTGGAAACTAGTTTCCATGGTAACACATAGCTTACTTGAGTTTGACACCACAGGCAACGCAGTGCCCGGGGGTAGCGTTCTTCAGTGGGTTGGGGGCGTTGTCGACTACCGGACCTTCCCTCTTGAACACCGTCTCGGAGCCCTTGGCTGCCCCGCTGAAGATGTGGGGTGCTGTCATTATCAAAATGATTAGAAACCCGGGATGAGAAAGTGTGTGTGTGTGTGTGAGTGTGTGTGTGTGTGTGTGTGTGTGTGTGTGCGTGTGTGTGCGTGCGTACGTGGGTGCGTGTATATGTGTATATGCACGTGTTTGTGATAATATCTTAACGTGTAGAATACACTGCCCTCGAAAAATCTAAATATCTCGCTTGAAAATATTCTTTAATAGATCCAAAAACATGTGCGTTTCACCCCAGCTGCGCATATGCATTTCTTGCAGTAATACATTCATAAATCATACATCATTACATGTTCGGAATATTTCTATCACAGTGATAGCACCAGATATTTGTATAAAAAAAATACCGAAAATAAAATCCACAGGTAAAATGACCAAAGTAACACAATAAAGCAGTTGTCAATTCTCCTTTGTCTTCCTCTTCAATCTTCAACAAACCGTGCTTCATGGTGATGGCGAAGGAAGCACTAAATGCTTGTTTACTTTCTTTGTTTTGAGTGTGCCGATGGGGTCTAAGAACCTCCCGAATGTCTTGCCGCTCTAGGTGGGATCCCAAAGGAATGTTATACACGTATACAGACTCCCCTCCCCCCCCCCTCCTCCTCCTCCTCCGCCCCCACCCCCGTTCCGCCTTTCATTCTCGTATGTACCCCAGATGGCAGCCTCATCTTGACTGCGCACTTCATATTGATTTCGCATCTCCTCATGAGTACACAATGATACTGGCGCATGGAATACCATCCTTGAATCCACGCCACGACAAGCTGATAAAATAGTTGCCATGAAACTTAACTCAATTATTAATTTTAATTTGATAGATATGCGAATGATATTTAGGCCTAATACAACAGTGCAGTTTTCGAAAGCCGTTGAAAATGGTAAACAAGTCTTATATATAATAATTATATTTCACATAACGACATTTACAATCGCATAATTTTCATGCTTATATCTATATAAAGTTTGACGGTCTTCAGGGTTTCAGTGATTAGCATTGATCATAATCATTTTGATTCTATTTTACTAATCAAAATCACATCATCAATGCATGAGATGTGAGATGACGACATCGTTTTATCTAATTTGCATACACGATCGTTACCGTCTTGTTTAGAATATCTGAAACTTTTAAGAGCATAAAATATATATATATTTTTTTATTTGTAATGAGAGTTTGACTGTTGTGTTTATCAGTTATTTTTTTTAATTCTATTCAAAGAGGTAAATTTAAACATAGAGTGAAGTTTCCCTTTCATTTCTTTTTTTTTTTTCATGTCAGACACCAACCATTGCCCTCCTCCAGCTTGTTGAACGACTCCGAGATCGTGAACGGGTTGGCTTGCAATGCATCGCCGGCATCACTGACGTCCTGGTCGGTGATCACCGGCCGCTCGATCTTGTCCTCCTCGTCGTCTAGTCGCTGCGTGAAGGAGAGAAGGAGGTCAGAGATGTGACTCAGTAATGACAATAATCAATTATAGATTTATTTAGAAGTACTTTTTGTCTCTCTATATCCATCACTTCCCCCTCTGTATTACATGACAATCTGTTATATTCATCAGACATTTTATTATGAATTCATCTACGCCGCGCGCTACATAACTCAGAGCTAGATATATAGCTGTAATTATCCATGTGATAATTACATTTATGATGCTGATACAATATTTATTTCGACATGCTGAAGATTGGAGGGTTTCTATAACGTAGGTGAATTATGACAGCTACAGGAATACTCTATGATATATACATTAATTTATACACTGAAGAACATATCTCTTGCATTGCAGTTGCACATTGCACTTGATAAGTAGCCTAATAACATGCATATATCCGCTGCATTACAAATATGGAAAGTGCATATTGACATAACGTAGATTGCGATTTAGACTCTGATCATTCTAATCTGATTCTGATCACCGGAGAAATATGAATTCCCCCTCCCTTGGACAATTGAGCACAGTCTCGAAATCCATGCGAGTGTCTGTAGTTGGTC
This sequence comes from Diadema setosum, assembly GCF_964275005.1. Taxonomy (NCBI): domain Eukaryota; kingdom Metazoa; phylum Echinodermata; class Echinoidea; order Diadematoida; family Diadematidae; genus Diadema; species Diadema setosum. Next base: position 16,238,262 of record NC_092693.1, on the reverse strand, counting down.
ATTCGGAAAAAAAAAATGACAGCTATTCAATCCATATTATTACTTTTAAGAAAATACATTTCGCAAGATATCTGTGCATGTTTAAAGCAACATAATGCGCGATTCTGCAATGTTGAATGTACATAATTATACTGCAATGACGCGGGTCAGACCCCATCCCGCCGCAGGCATAGGTTATGCTCCCCTCATCGACAGCTACATATTTGGCATTCCGAATGGGCCCAAGCAGCTCTTGAATACGTGCTTCAGCGTAAAGAGCCATGTCGTTCCCTTTCGGAAGCTACCAATCAGCTGCTCAGACAAGGTGAAGTCGCGCTACTGGGTTTATAGAGACCTTCCCATGTTGTGATTGGAAATAACAGGATGTGCCGTCAAAAAAATGCAAATACAGGAAGATATCCGATAACAAATTATGACAAAGAAATTGTGAGTTAACAAAGCAGACAGGCCCGTGCAAACACGTTGGCGAGTATAATACATGTATATGTTTTCATCTGTGGTTATAGTGTACTTGTGGGTGTGTCTATACGGAGGGGAGGGAGTGGGGTGGGGTAGTTTCAACAAGGCAGATCTGTTTTGCTCGGAGAAAAGGACCCAGTTTTGTGAAACAGCAGTACACTGTAAAGCAAAGAACGACTCGTACGTTTCTCATATGGGGAAGAGCTATCGAATAAAATATATCTTACATTTCACATTGAATCCAAACGGTAAAGGATTTCAACTTACTCGGCGATTTTCTTTTATCGTTTGGTTGCCAAGTCAATTTCGCACACATCTCCCCTTTCTATGTAGGAAAGAAAACGCAGATTTCCAGCTATTGATAGGCCTATGAAACCATCATGGTGACGGTTGGTATATAGTTTTGGATGAAACCTGGCTTCAGGTTTCTAACTTTTTTTGGTGAGGTGATGAGAAACCTCTTGTGAAATAGTATGAAAGAGCATGTAATTCCAATACGAATTCAACGTTTATTTGATGAAAATTGGTTCTGAAATGGCTAAAGAATAAAAAGCAATGTGATCCCAATAAAAGATGGAACTAGCCTTTTATTAGGATCGCCTTGGTTTACTTTGTTTTAGGATATCTCAGCCATTTCAAAACTAATTTTTATCAAATAAATTTTGAATGCTCTGTAACGATTACATTTCATCAGTGATGGTGTCTGAGAATCTCGCAAAAAGTTATAAACCTCAATTTTCTTCTCCGCCAATACTATACTATTCCTTTAAATAAATTTGATGGACAATCAGCTCAAGTCCGTATCGTACATCATTTCCTAACCGCTGTCTGTCAACATGCGAGAGGTAAGACATCATGAAGGACTATTTCCTTCCGCTGTGGTTTCATTATGAGAAGTTTGAAACTTTGTTTTCGTCGTTATCATACCCATGACTAGGTGGCTTGAGTCGGGTTTGTAAGCTATCGTCTTCCAACAACTCTGCCTTCCTGAATCGTGAAGGCTCGTCTTATCGTTGCCTCGAGAGATCATGCATGAGTGGAGATGACTGTGAGCAAAATGCTGCAGATTATCAGCTGAATAATGGAGAGGACTCCAGCAAATTTGACGTCTCAGGTGTATGATACCCTGAAAGCATAATTTACCATTTGCAGATGAAACAAAAACCCAGCTTTAGGGCTTCAAAATAGTTCTAATGTTCTAAAATGTGATAGAAACAACCAATGCAAAAATTTTAATCAGTATATTTGATTTTAAGTATTGTTAAACATACAAAATATGAATAGCAGTTAAAATAAAAATGTTTCTAGACTAAACCGTCGATTGAGTTATGATTTACTGAGAAAAACAGTGATATCCCCTTATGTTTTAGACTTTATTGCGAAATTTTTACATGGTAGGATGTTTTGTGACACAACTGACCTGCACATATACCATGCATCAAATGTGACTTGAACATTTTTGATATTACTGTTCCCAATGGTAAACAGTATCTTTAAAGGGATGTATAGTTTTGATTGAGATGATGGATTTAGATTTTAACTTTTTGCGCGATAATTAGAAACTACTTACAAGAAATGTCAAATGTTACGAGCATACAGTTCTCAGAGGAATTACAAATTTATTTGATGAAAAACGGTTTTGAAATGACTGAGATATCCGCAAACAATAATAAAAGAGGTCCTATAATAAAAGGTGGGACCCATCTTTACATTTGGACCACTTGGTTTTATTTGTTTCTTGATCCGATTGCTGATATAACTTTTATGATAACTTTGGTGTTGTCAATATTCTTTTTGTCAACCTGTAATGCATTCGATTAATATCAAATTTGAAAAAAAGAGAGACACCAGCATGGTTTAGCATGCTGTGTTTTGAGTATGTTCTTCAATAATTAAAGGTAATAATAATCATTACGCGTATAATACACGCTTTTAAAAATACGAAGAAAAAAAAGGATAGCTTTTATAAGAGAAATATCAGTGACTACAATTATTGCTCAATCCACTCTCTTTTGTCTTCAAAATGCCTACATCAAAAACTTATACTCTGTCATTAGCCACACTATCTCAGACGCTATTTAGTATCTCAAAAAATGTTCTTGAGAAAAATAGCCCTCTTGGTATATCACTTCTTTGTAATATCATTGAAATAATGGAAATTATAGTTGCCAGTGGGAATGGCAGTTGTAGAGTCGTATTAAGAGAGGCAGGGAGGTGCACCTCCCTGATAGAGGTAACCAAGATACCTGGGCACACCACACCCATTCATCCTTTTAGCATCGCTGATGTCGCACGAACACGCTTTTTTTTAATTAATGTTGAACACGCTTTGTTGATCTAGGGGATAAATCAAGAACGGGGGCCTTGTATGACAGGAATCCAGTATGTGTACTTACTAACATTCCTTGCTGACCGCCCTGTCACTCAAACACTGATAGCAATGAAGATGCTTTACGACTACTATTATCATAGGTCACTCATGACCGCCACCACATAATGCAATTAACTGATATTGCCTGCCATGGGATCGCTCTTGGTTGTGACAGAGTTAAACTGGTAGACTCTATCTGTATCTCTTGCGCAGAGCGAGCCTTAAATTCCCTGAATCTGCTTACTTGATATTTATATGCAACGTGGTTGGGGATGAACTTTGGTTAAATCAAACTTGCTTGGGCTCAGTGTAAAGAAAGGACAAGGTTCATGAAGATCATTGGACTCACATTGGAATTATGAATATTTCCAGACTGAAAATCACAATAACAAAAAAGCTTGATATTGATCTGTTCTTGCATTCCATTCCTCTTTATCAAAATTTCAACAAAAACCATGGAAACCTTCAAGGACATCGATCAAATTTGGTGATTCGCTGAGAACTTTTGACAATTTGGTGTATGGCGGTTGTGTAATAGGAAATTTATACTAAGCATGCATTGTCGCCATGGTAACCACGTCTGTCATTGGAGCGCTCAATTCACGGCTATTAGAGGCCATCGTATCTCAGCTATATATTATATCAACCTAACTTCTAAGTATCATGGCTGGGGCTGGATAACATTGATTACAACCCAGACATACGATTAGGAGCGACATAGAAAACCCGCAGAAGATACAGCAGGGAGGTGATTAACAGATTTATCATGTATTTTCATTGAGAGTTAACAGTGTCCACGGACCAATAAGCACAAGAATCGGTGCCTAAACGTTCTGTATCAATGGGGAGATAACTTATTATGTTTCTACATATCAAGATGGGCACAACAAGGTACTAAAGACATGGACCGATTAGGTCCATAGTTAGACAGAAAAATCCGTCTGTCCGGATACCATTTTTTGACTTTATCGGCTCTCCTCCGTGTACTTTTGGAGTAATACAGGAGGGGATACGTATAAAGCCAGACGCAGTCTCCGCGGAGCATATTCCCGACGACCAGGTACAGACAGATCTTTCGGTCAAGTCCATGGTGTAAACGAGGATGTACACATAGCTATAGCCTGTACTTGATACTAGGCGATCATGAGGAGCTCCATGGTATACTATAGATGCGCAAAGGACTTTTTGCGTAGCTGACTCAAGAAATACACGCACCTTATATTCACTATACGTCATGGATAGTGCATGGTTGCGATGAAAATTATGATGCACAGAATGCACGATCGAGTGTGTTGACACGCCCACACGCATAAACACAATCATACAATAGTTACTCTTATATAGTGTCTCTTTTCATGAACCAGGTCAACAGAACAATACGTCGGTGCAATGGGCCCTATAAAGACGTGTGCCCATTATTGTCGAGAGAAGTATGATTTCCAACGGGCATCATCACTTTAATATAGACGTATGATTCTGATTTTAACGCACTATGTCTCATATTATCAAAGCTGTAAGATTGTACATTGGCATAGTTACAACAAACAAACAAACAAACAAACAAACAAACAAACAAACAAACAGAAGATTGTTCCAGACTCTTACCGGACCCGGACCCAAAGCAGACATGATGGTATTTGCTCCGATGATATTCCTCACCAGCAAAACAGCAGACTATACAGTATACGGGCGGGCGAGGGAGATGTCACACAACACAGTATGGAAGTGTCAAGAAAAGTTTGTTGGTACAAAGCTCCCCAGGCGAGATCTCGTCCTGCAAACTGGCTGCCTGTGCAAGCATAGCTGGAGACTGAATCACGTACCGAGGAGAGGGACCAGGGGAACCACTCATATCAACAGCCCATGTAGAAGAGATCAGTTTTGTATGCTGTACACAATATCATAAGTAGTAGGTAGGCTAGTGTATGATGCACACAAGGAGGCGATCAGTGTAATTTGTTATACTCTCACGACATAGGTCCCTACAGCCTTGCGATGGTTATGTTGAATAAAGGGAAAATTTTGCGAAGATTCCAGGAGTCCACCCCTAATCAGACTCTGTAACTCTACTTTTTCCATAGTACGTGGACGGTATGTGTTTTATGCAAGTTCATTTATGTCACAATGCAGTATATAATATTGTCTCCCAATCTCTCTCTGTCAAATTGAAGTATAAAAAGGTTTGGGATCTAGTACATAGTATGCAGCGCGACTCCATACCATATACGCACGTTGTGAATGGGAAGAATACATAAATATATAGTTATATATCTATATAGTAGATTTAGTAGAATATAGTGAAAGAAATTAGACTTGAGGCGGACGTTGCTCTATATGATTATATACATGTAGAGCAATGTCCGCCTCAAGTCTTCTTTCACTATATGCTATACCCACAATGAGGCAACGCGTCGGTTGGGAAGGGAACAATCTCTCCCACTATAGATACATAAACATACTGAGTATAAGCATATACATACAAACATATAGGCCTACTGTTATAACTATATGAATATGCAGATATATATAAATTATATATATATATATATATATATATATATAATATATATACAAAGAGAGAGAGAGAGAGAGAGAGAGAATATAGAAAGATAAATGCGCCATTAAAATGGTGCTCTCTCCCATCATTTTACTCACTTGAGCTTAATTTGTTGGCTTCTGTCAAGAGATATCAAAGTAATGACTCATCTGCGTTTTGATCAACAATACGATTAGGTCCCTATACTATTTGTAATATTATTTCTTGCTATTGCTTTTTTTTTTTTATAATTAAAAGCATGACAAAGTTGTGAATTAATCCTAATTTGATTACAGCGTCTTAACGCATGACACTGTACGCAGGTGCACTCCCATCAAAGCACGAGTCAGTTTAAAACATGGTTTTTGTTTTTACTATTCTAGTCTCAATTACATACACGCACACACACACACACGGATACATACCAGCTGCATACATAGAGTAAATGCACATACAGTTGTACATGTGGTTCTGAATGAAGTGAATGAGAATTCCGTTGTTCAATGTTGCAATGAAATTATGTTTGATAACATGAACCCAAATTTGGATATAATGCATGTCATAAAGTAGTCTAGTGGGCGACGTATTTTTAGCCTATAAATCAGTCGTTGATTGCCAGTCAATAGAGGGCGCGACAGTGTGGAAGTCAAGTCGACTAAAATGCGTCTAGGGCTCACACGGGTAAATAATTCCCCATAGAGACGTGTGTTAAAATTCAAATTTCAAAAAAAATTCTGTAAAATAGCTGGGAGAAATGAGGTGTTTCATCTTCACTAACCTGGATAAGTGAGCTATACCCTTTCATCCATCAAATTTCCAAGGCAGGTTCTTCGGCTGAAACTCTGTCCAAGGGTCCGCAAAGCCAGACTATGAGTTCTTATCACTCAAAATATCACCTATTTTCCGTACGCGCACCCAATGAAATATAGTCCCTTCAAATTCCATGAGAAAAGCTTTCATCTTCAAACTAAAATGCAGTTTGTAGAGGAATTCATACTCAATATCTGCAGCTATTCAGTTTTGTGCCAAAGTGCATCATTGATTTTTAATTAATTTTTTTTCTTCATTTATTTTGGTATCTTTGGTACGAATTTGTGAAGGGGTCTGTGACATTCCATTTTATTTACAGGTGTGAGCCCTCTAGTAAGAAACCTCCAAATAGAGGCGTGGAACCGGGCGTGGCAAGACAGTTGTCTGTTATCAAATCTCGAAGTTCCATTGGTTGAGCATCAGTGTCAATCAAAACGCATCGCAGAGCCCAAAGGAATTCTAGTCTACTCTCCTAAGGTATAATACAGATTGTCTATCTATAAGAATAGAATTTCCCTGTCTCTTTCACATTATCATAGCATTTTGTCATTCTTTCCCATTCATTTTAAGGTGTATAACATCTTACCTCACTTAAAAGACTGATAGCAGTCAATGCAACTATATGCATTTGAAAATTCATGAGGGTTCTGCACGTGGAAACTACTCCAAAATTACTGCCGAATGCAAACCTTTCACTGTTGTTGTAAAGTCTACGAGACATTCACTGTGATTGTCAGCTTGACAGTGTAATTGATAACATTTCTCCCATTGATAATTTTTCACTTTCAAATACTATATTTTCATCTCCAATCTATCAAGATATTTGCTAAATATCAATAAAATCTACCGTCAAGATAACAATCTCTATTGCCATGCACCATCGACGTTAAACAGGCATTTCCAGACGTTTTCTTGGGTGATTATAGGAAAGCTCGTCCGTGGTACATTTCCTGTGAATGGGAAAAGCAGAGGATCTGCGACACAAAAGAATTCCTGCAAAGGTAAAGGCCCAGGGGAACTATAGTGCATTCTTTGCAATCATGAAATTACGAGACGCCAGTCTTACAGAACGCTATGATGGCGGTATACCAGTTCAACCTAAGGGAAGTCCGTGCTGATTAACATTTTCTACACAAATATGTAGATGAGGACATCTCTTCTGTCCATTCGGAATGCATGCCTATGCAGAAAAAATCTGAAGCTGAATTGAATAACACCAACAATGTGGATGATGCAGAAAAAACAACATGTTAGGAAAGTAGGATATCTGTGACTGAGTCCAAAACGCCGTGTGATCCGTGTCAATCGCAAAGTGCGATGGTAACAAATAACCTCCACTTTGCATGGGATTTATGTTTCTGTTCTGAAGCAAAGCATTGAAATGTTGTTGTAGCTTCAAGGTTTGATGTAAGACTCTATATTCGCAATACCAAGAGATAACCTCCATTTGACAAATTCTTTGATTAACGTGGTGAATAGGCATTTCAGATGGGTAGCGAAATGGAAACTTCAGACTTCCGAGAGCACTGAAGAGCAGGTGACAGTAGAGTTGGTGGTAGACCGTTGACAGTAAAATACACGCTTGTGACAAATGTGGTGTAGTGGGATTATTTCCCGAGGGAAAAAGTTTGACTATAGGATTTTCACGATGGAACTATGGTTTGTCACTTTAAATGTCCACGACAAACCAGAGAACAGGAAATGATATATGAGGTATAAACCTCCGAATGATATAAGGTTTATGTTAAAGTCCTGAATGTGCGTTTTAAATACATGGCACAGTCATGACAGTTGTAAATAATGGGTGACGAAAAAAAGGCTGCGAAATAATTCCGTCCAGGATATGCCTAGGCGATACATCAAAATGTTCGACCACTTTGCTTATTGAACTGCATTTTACTCAATGTGCTATATCAAGAAGTCTTCCGTGGGACAGGTGCTTCGATAAGAGCCCTCAAATATAATAATGACACAGTTGTAAATAAAGAGTGACGAAAATGGAGGGCAACGGTGACAAAATCGATTAAGCGTCGATTAAACTTCTTGATAAGTAAGGTGGTATTATACTAGTTGATGAATTACCCAAGCATGCTGTGGGATGAATCGATTTCGTCATCGTTGTAGGGTTTTTTTTTTATTTTCGTTACCAAGAGATATGGGCTTTTGATTCGGGGGCTCAAATACACGAGGCAGCAGTAAATAAAACGTGAAAAAAGACTAACAGCGGTGACGAAATCATTCCGACCTAGATATGGTTGGGAGATGCAAGAACTCATGCCACTTTGCTAATAATTACAGGCTTGTTAATGTACGATATCAAGCAGTTTCCTCCATGAGACATATCCTTTGGTTTAAGGGATTTATGTACGTGAGAAGGTTGTAAACAAGGGCATTAAAAAGGGCATAAACGATGACAAAATTAATTCCCCCAAGAATATGCTTATGTAATGTATCAACTCGTTATACCACTTTTCTTGGAATTGTGCAATATCAAGAGGTTTAATCTAGAGGAAATGTGCGTTGGATTAGAAGGCTGAAATACATGAGAAGGTTGTGAATAAAAGATGACGGCAGCCATGAAATTGATTTGGTCCAGAATATGCTCAAATACTATAACTTGTCATAATTTCTTAATTATTGCACGTTTCTCTGTGTGCGATATCAAGAAGTTTCCGCCAAGAGACATGTGTTATGGGTTAGAGAAATCAAATACATAAGACACGAAAAAGGTGAAAACGGTGACGTCAGAACTGTAACATAAATCTCATGTTAATTTGAGGTTATTTGTTACCATTGCCCATTAGCATGATTAGGAAGAGTGCAAATCTAATACTAATTGTTAGTGTACCAATATCAAGGGCGAAACTGCTTTTGTCATCCTTGCCGCCTGCTCTCGAAAGTCTAAAGTTGCCCTTCTGCTACCCATTGGGAAATGTCAATTCGGCACGTTAATGAAAGGATTTATCGAATGAAGATTATCTCTTATTACTACCTATTCAAAACCGTGCGTTCTTTAAGCTATGACAATTTACTACTTTGCTTCGCCATATTCTGGAAAACTAATTCATTGGAAAAATTTATATCACAAATTCTCACCCAACTACATTAATTCTTTCTTTGAAGAAACTCTAGATATCGCACATTAAGAAACGTAATATAACGACTTACAGTGCAATTCTAAAGGATATTTAGGGTAGAATTAGTTTTGTTACCGTAATAATATTTTAATACAACTTTTTCTCGCATTTAAAAAGCATGTTCAGAACTGCAACATACAATCATATAGATCTCATGTCAGGTAGACAACAAAATGGTATAATAGTTTATTCCTATCGCATGTTGAGATTGGTGTATTATTCTGTACGAAGTGTCAATATTCTGGACGAAACTGACTTTGTCACCCTATGTGTGAAGGATTTGGATTCAAAAAGGGTTGTGTCTTGGTGATGGTGATTTTTTTTTTTATGCCTCCGCCACGAAGTGTCGCCGGAGGCATTATGTTTTCGGGTTGTCTGTCGGTCCGTTCGAAATCAATTTTGCGGACAACGTAACTAAAAAACCGTTTGAGGTATATGAAACTTGGCATGTACATGTATATTTATGGGTAGGTGAAGTTGGTTGTGTGTGTGTGTGTGTGTGTGTGTGTGTGTGTGTGTGTGCTTGTAGGTGTTTGCCTCACGCGACAATCGAGTTAATTCTCCATACCGTCAAGCCTCGGCTTATTTTGGAGACCCTTCTGTTTAAGTTCCATAAGCTGTTTGTATTTGTCTTGTATTGTACTAAAAACTATGTGTCGATATACTGTTTGTCATAAATGACATGTACATAATCATATCTGATGTAACGGAATTAAGAAGAAATAAATCAAATCAAATCAAATCAAATCAAAATCAAATCAAATTCCATCATGGACCTAATATACATGGACTGTTCACTGCGGTCTTTCTTTGATGTAATGATCGTCGCCGACACCTGATTATGTGCACCTTAATGAGTACATTCAGGTGTCTGGACAATAACGATTGTGTGATCATGTATCGTCACTAACAAAAGAATCGTTTCCCTCATTTCAGTCTTTTTTTCGCTGATGTGCCTTTTTTCAGACGGAAATGTCTTTGAATAAATACAGATGATGAGAAGCAGCAATCCTGAAATCATGACAAATTTTGTGTTCAAAGATGGGTAATTGCTGATTCGCACATTTTCGCGCACACATAAGACCTTGCCTAATGGCAAGATATACCTGTTCTCTACCATTACCGTCCCTTTTAGCTATGGAATAAGCTGCGGAAAAGTGAAATATTGAGATCACAAATGACAATCATTCTGCCGAAATATTAGCTTTCTTTTAAAAACTGCCTGCTTCTCCCAAGCGATATTGTACGAGGTATGACTTCCTAACATACAGCACAACTGCACATTCACTTTGATCTTTGTGAGTTTCTTCTGCGCATATAGTTTTAGAGTTCTCGAATCTCCGTCTTGTTCTTCTCCCGGCTTGCTGGGTACATAAAAGTCGTATGCATCCAGCACCCTTGTTCCCAAAATACACGAAATGAACACATTATCCTGGCAAATCGCTTTTATCGAGTAAGTTTCATTACACACTTCTGATGTTTTGCAAACAAACTCCATTATGTTCGCAATTGCTGCTATCAACATACTCATATAAATTCGTATTTAGATCATTCAATTTGACCAAATAAAATAGCAAGTAGATCATTTCAATTAGAATGCCCGCCGAGAGCTGTCATATTCGTCGAAATGAGAGGAGGCGTGTTTTCGAGCATTCGAATTCGCAGGTTAGCATTCACATTCGAAATAAGTTCATTCAATTCAGCAGCAAAGGGTCAGCGACCGGGCTGCTGCAGAAGAAGCTGACATGATCGTGAAAGAATGGCGAGCTCATTTCATACAACAACAACAACAACAAACTGCATGATCATTGGTAAAGACATTTCCAGACCCACCGTACCTCCCGAGATCCCATGACCGCCGGGAAATACACAGCTAATTCTACTGAAATGAGATCTCTTTTTACTTAGACCATTAAAATTTCATATCACCTTAGTTTGCCATAGCATCCGTTTATCGATGAAAGAAAAAATAAAGAAATTGTGTTTTTCCCCTACAAAACATAATGCATGGAATCCATCCCATTTATATGCTTTGATTTAATTTATGCATGCTCTCTAATGTGTAACAAGGTATCCCACTTGCTGTCACTATATACACAGAAAAATAATTCTAACTTATGCGTATTTTATCAGATTTATGATGCGTATGACATCCTGATGGATAAATAAAACAGAACAGTCCAGCAAAAGATCTAGACTATATTACTAGTATTGCCTGACATTTCGTTGTTTCACGTTTCATATCATTTCATTACTGTAACGTCACGTGCTCTTTCCTAGCCATCTTATTTATATATCAGTCATCTTATTCTTTATTCTTATGACGTTACATGGATTTATTGAAAACAAAACTGAATGTCATAACAGTCTAATTTTCCTCAAACTTCTCAGATATGTTCTACTGATATTTTCGCATTCAAGTGAATTCTCAAAAACAAAATGAAAGAAGAGTTGTTTTTGTTTTTGTCAATATCCTCAATCTGCAACACAGACAATGATGGGAATAATTATTTTATGCGACCACGTGCGATACCCAGAATTTAGAAGGTGTGAAGGTTGTGGATGACGTTACTAGACATATAAAAACAAAAAGCGGCGAGTTTTACACATGACGACAATGATATAACAATACATAACTATTGATTGTACAAACAGGCTGGGGAAAACCAACCTTGTGCAATAACTGTCGATGTTATAAGAGAAGAAAAAATAATGAAACACACAATCATGACAATGGTCGACAGGAAGCGCCACACCCTATCGCCTATAGCTCATAGACAGTCCGCACTTCCTCACTTGAGCCAGCGGGTTCAAGTCAGAATCATTTCCAATTATTCAACGTGTATATACTTTCAGCATTTTTTGTTTTTTGTTTTAATATCAGTCTTCAATTTAATTTTCATTTTCATTTTACACATGCATGTTTACATGCATGTTTTTTTTTTTTTTATTTTCATTTCCAATCAAACACAGTTAATACACTTTGACATGATTACATATATTGGAACATAATAATACATATTGGTTCTTAAATCAGAAGTTTCTATCAATATAACCTAACCTGTCTGATCGCAGAAGGTGGTAGCATTTTGATGGACATAGAGAAATCTGTGAAGGGCGATTGTGTGATTGACGGGCCGTCCGTCAGTATCGCAAAAAGAGTGCATGAGAAAGAGCTCGCTCTTAAAGATCATGTAGTTAGTTTCGTCGATCAGTGTGGCAAAATTGATCTACTCTCTGACGAAAACACCAAGAGTATTCAAAGTATATCTGCTTTCGCAACTTATTGTGGAGGTGTTTTTCCATTTTGTAACATCCTCAAATTAGATAAAATCATTCAGAATCCTACGTTGATCCATTCTCTCAACAATTTTCTTGCTTGTACAATTTACGGCACGAATGCGATTGTGTCTGTCCTAAAAGAAAGCAATGAGAGTTCCATCGATGAGAAGCGTTTATATCATAATTCTTGTAAGAATGATACTTCATGGGGAAACTTAATTAATCATTCCGTGACCGAAAAAACAAGAAAGTTTGGGGAATCTAATCCCCTTGTAGCAAGAACGAAAAAATAGTATTCAGAATCACATTGTGAATTATCTCTTTATGCAGATGAAACATGTATGTATTTTTCCTCTAATAATCCTGTTGAAATGACAAGATGTATAAATCAAGATTTGAAAGAGATTTCTACGTGGTTGACAGCGAATAACCTGGTTTTGAATGCTGATAAATCAGAATATATGATTTTGGGTTCCAGGAAGAAGTTGAGGTATTTTCATGATTCTGGTATTATTCTTCAAATAAATGGTATACGATTGAAAGAAGTAAGCGATATATAAATGTACAATTTTAGGAGTTGTATTTGATCCAAACCTTACATGGAAACTTCACGTGGATTATATAAGAGGGAAAATTTTGAGAAATTTGTTCGTACTGAGGAAAATCCGATTTTGTGTGAATTTCAAAGTTGCAAAAATTTTGTATTTTTCTATTATTCAATCTCATCTGGATTATTGCTCACCAGTATGGAGTAATGCTGCAAAGTCCACTTTGAATAGGCTGTTCGTTTTACAGAAGAGGGCTTTACGTATTGTTTTAAAGGTAGATAATTTAGAAAGAACCTCGATATTGTTTAGTAAATCAGGTATTTATTCAATATATGTTCGTTGGAAAAGAGTAAATGTGATTTTGTTGCATAAATGTTTGTACGGCTTTGCACCACAACATCTTTCGTCAAGAATACATAAAAAACACTGTTATAAACACCGTAATTCTCAGGTTCAAATTTGGTTACCAAAACCTAAAACAAATTTTATGAAAAGAAGTTTTTTATATGCAAGTTCAGGTTTATTCAATTCATTGTCATTGGTAACCCGAAACACAAAAGATATACATTGTAAGAAGATGATAAATGAGATCCAGACTTCTTAAGTTGTAATTTGATATATTTGTATTCATATTCTTGATATTTTTTTTTAAATAAAGTATTGTTTTATTTATTATTTGGTCACCGGTTCCAAGTTTCCGGTTTTAGATATCCCCTTCCTCATAATATATACACACCCACACTCAAATACTTTTTTTGTTGTCGTTGATAAGTATTTTGGTCAGGTATTTAGTTGTGTTAAGTTTAGTTCCCTGAGCATATCTCTATCGTTTTTGTCCGGCTATTTCTATTACTGCCATTATTTTAATACATGATATTAATATGTCGACTGTGAGTCATTATTTTTGTGTATTTTTTTTCTATTTGCTACTAAAATAATTTTGATGAATATTTATTAATTTGTCGACTGTAAGTCACCTTTTTAAAATTTTTACAATGATTTCATACCCACGTTGTACAAGTTTAAGTGTGTATTTATCGCTGTTGTTGTTTTTCATATGAATTTTCTATGTATGTCAAGTGGACCCCTTTGAAAATCAGCTGTGCTGAAAGGGCTATCCACCCTACTACTGGAAATAAATAAATAAATGAATAAATAAATAAATAAATAAATAAATAAGTAAATCCTTCGCAAAGATTCCAAATTCTTGAATCTTGATGACTCTTGTTTTACGCAATATGTCGTGAATGCGAAAGAAAAACATCAACTCTAGTAACTTTTGGCTGCTTGTTCCGGATAGATATCCAAAATCAGATAATGTTTCGAAATTTTTGGCCTAACTATGGTGATATCTCAATAATGTCGGGGAAAAAATGATGACGTGGAGAACTTTTCAAACTCAGTTGATTACTCATCATTACATCGGTCCAAATATTAATGTAGTGCCTAGAAAACAGCATTAAATCAAGACAGTACCAAAATTGTAACTTGTCTTATTCGAAATGACGAGGTAATTTGGCCTTTGCATACCGCACCTGTCATTGTAAAGCGCACCCCCTGGCCCGCGCGATGGTTGCGTAGTTGTGCAAAGGTGCGTCCACATCTCGATGACACACCATGCCTCCGACATGAATTGGACACTTATCTGCAAAGTGTGAATTCAATTCAATTCAATTCAATTCAATTCAATAGTTTATTTATTTCCATCATCACAAAGAAAGAAAAGAAAAAGTTGACATAATCCAAAGTGATACATTTTTTTTTTCATTTCTCTTACACTCGTCCGATAAAGGATTTTTTTTCAATACAATATAAAGTATATTATACACGAATGGTGTCGTAAAAAAGAAACAATGCACTTTGTCATGGCAACAAAAATAGTAAATAATCACAATGATGGAAAACAGTGTTCCACTAAAAAAGCCACGCTTGTAAAACGTGGAACACTGGAACAAAACAACAACAGCACCAATTTGTTATACCAAATAGACATATTCATTTAAATTCTTCTATATACTATTGTACATTTATTGATATAGTGATGTTGATACTATGAACAATACTTACTAGGATTTTAGGATGCAATCGTATAAACTATATAACATATCACATTTGTGGCACAGACACTATGGGGCCAGGAAAATTGAATGGAAAAAGATATGCAATCGGCCACAAAAAAAAAACATAACGACGACAACAACAATAACACAATACACAGAAATAACAAAATTTGAGGAAATGCACTCGGACAGATACTGGACAACGAAGAACGAGGAAAAAGTAGCAGGGAAGAATAGAGAAGGAAAAGGAGAGGGATGGAAAAGGTCTGTGGACGCACTACAAAATCTCAAGGAAAAGTGAATCATGACGGGTTTTTCCATTGAACAGAATTAACTGGTATATTTAGAAAACAAATATTTTTTGAGTTTATACTTAAATGTAATTAACTTCACAGATTCTTTTAGATCATTATCTAAGCTATTCCAAAATCTGGGTCCGGTATAAACAAATGTATTTTGAGTGTGTACAGTTCTAACTAAGGGAAGATGAAATTCTTTAGATTGTCTAGTGGGATAATTATGTACGTGGCTGTTACGGTGAAATAAAGAATAAAATATTTTGGGTAGATGATTGCAGTTGTAATTAAACATAAGTTGACCAAGTTGTAACAAATACAACTCATTTATTTTCAGAATTTTGTGCTCAAGGAAAAGCTTGTCAGTATGTGCTCGGATATGAAGGTTAAAAACGATTCTGAGCGCCATCTTTTGCAGAAGAAATAGTTTATCTAACAATGTCGAATATGTATTCCCCCAAGCAAGAATTCCGTAATTCAAGTACGGCAATACCAAACTTGAATAAAGCTTAATCAAAGCCGAAGAAGGAAGATAATATTTCAATCTATTCATTATGCCTATGTTACGTGCAATTACTTTACAAATATTGTTTATGTGACACTTCCATGATAACTTATTATCAACACAAACACCTAAGAATTTAATAGACGAAACCTCTTCTAGAGGAGTAGTGTCAAATATAACATTACCTGGTAATCTATCTAAAGAATTACTGAAAAACATATACTTTGTCTTCTCAATATTCAGTGACAATTTATTTGCATATATCCATTGTGAGACATTCTTCAATTCATCATTCACTGTACTAATCAAAGTATTAGGGTCAGGGTGGGAATAAAAAAGATTGGAATCATCCGCGAATAATATGAAAGAGAGTTTATCTGAAGATCTATAAAAATCATTAATGTAAACTATAAATAACAGTGGGCCTAACAAACTTCCTTGCGGAACACCACATTCTATTTTCTTCATAGAAGAATCAAAACTGTTGACATGTACATATTGAAATCTGTCAGATAAATAACTCGTAAACCATTGCAAGGCTTTTCCGCGAATACCATAATGGGATAACTTAGAAAGAAGTATACCGTGATTAATCGTATCAAAAGCCTTTGAAAAGTCCAGGAAGATGCCTATTGTATGCGAAAATGTATCAAGTGCATGTGTAATCTTTTCCACAAAGGTAAGTAAAGCGTGGGTGAATCTCCCACTGACCCACGTCAAAAGACATTTCATTCGCCCGTCGGCTCTCCGTCATGAATTTCAGACACATCGGCTAAATGTGTCTCCTCCCACTGGCTTGAAAATCTGTAGGCCCTCCTTCGGCAGTGTGTCGAAATTCATTTTCAAACTCAGTTGATTACTCAGTCTCCGTTCCATATATTAATGTAGTGCCTAGAAAACCGCGTAAATCAGGAGAGTGGCAAAATTGTAACTTATTCGAAGTGACGAGGTATAATTTGGCCTTTGCATACCGCACCTGTCATTGTAAAGCGCACCCCCTGGCCCGCGCGATGGGTGCGTAGTTGTGCAGAGGTGTGTCCACATCTCGATGACACACCTTACCTCCGACATGAATTGGACACTTATCTGCAAAGTGTGACTCTCCCACTGACCCACGTCAAAAGACATTTCATTCGCCCGTCGGCTCTCCGTCATGAATTTCGGACACATCGGCCAAATATGTCTCCTCCCACTGGCTGCGCTCACAAGAGAAAGTTGCTCGTTTTATACGCCCGTTGCCACTCTGTCATGAATTGGGGACACATTGGCGAAATGTGACTCTCCCACGGGCGCACAAACAAAAAGGTTTTATACGCCCATCGCAACTCGATTCTTAACGGTTTTAGTATCTACGTAGCATGATCTTATATATATATATATATATATATATATATATATATATATATATTTACATAGTGAAATTCTGTGCCACAGACCACGGCGGATAACGAGAGCAGCTACTTGTCAAATTCTCCGGCCTTATACTACCTCTCTGGTCCAGTGTATAGTTAGCATGCCTGGCACAAGGACATACCATCGATGCTTGGCACTACTCTGTTTTACAACCGCTCACTCGTGACTGTTTGCCGTATTTTTATATGTATACCTGCTCCTCCCCAAGCTTGTTCAGCAGCTGTTTATGTCGAGTTCACTTTTTTAAGTATCATTACCAACATTCCTTCAGGTACTACCTGTCTACATTCACGGCACTCATGTGTTGGCGTCCCTCCCGAGTCTAGCACTGTGTCCCAAATGCAAATTCTTGTGCTGTCTTCTTTTTTTTTTTTGTTGTTGTAAACTAACGCTTTGCTCCAGGACGGTAACACGTGGCCCTTGTTTGTGGGTGCATGTCTTTTGTTACCATTCATGCGCGCGGGAAAAAAGAAAAGAAAATGAGAGACAGGGGGTGAAGGGACAGAGGATGACTTTTGTTAGACAAGCAAGTTACTAGCACATACCGAACAGCAATGAGCAAAACGTTTTGTTTTTCAAGCTACTGCTGCAAAGCGGACGAATTACCGGCCGCGACTGACACAATTAACACAATCTATACTTCAAAGAATGTGCTGGCAGGGTAAGATATGAAATGACTTAGAAAGTTCATCGGCGGTAATTAAACCCTCTTAGCTTATTCACTGACTCTATAGGTGGTAGTTTATGTAACAAGCTCTACGATCCGAATTTCATTTTGCCTTAAAAAGTGAAGCGGCACGCCAATGCTCCGGGCGCCAGTTATATGCACCAAGCTGATCATGGTGTAAAAACTCAACGACGTATGAGAGCCAGATTTTTTATTTTTTTTTTAAATGTGGGGGTTGTGGATGACGTATAACGCACCTGGCACATGAAGACAATGGTATATCCATGGACCCTAACGTCCATGGTATATCCATGCATCCACTTGTGCAATAATGCTCGACACAAGCGACACAAGTGGCACCACCGTCGGTGTTGAAAGAAAAAAAAAATGATAATGCATAAAATTTGATGGAACATGCAATGGCCTAAACAAAGGAAGCGACCGTACCCTGAAGACCGTTTCCCTTGAATTACACGCGTCGGTATCGCAAAATGCATGACGAGAAAGAGCTCGCTAGCTCGTGAAGACATAATTAGCCTCGTTGACCAGTGTGGGGAAAACCCACCTTGGGCAACAATGCTCGACACCAGCTAGCGGGACGACCGTCTATGTTAATAGAAAAAAAATATGATGGAAAATGTAATGGCCAATAGGAAGCAGCCACACCCTGAAGACCGTATCGCTTGACTCGTACGTAAAAAAATTGTTCCGCGGAACATGACGTTTTCGGCATCAATTTCTACAACAAATGCGAGCATATATTTTTTTTTATTATGTCTGCATTTCTGTCGATAATCTAGGAACTTTTTTTTCTTCAGGCGGAAGAATCAAAAACCTAAAGCATAAACGTAGTATATGAAGCACGCAGACAGCCTGAACTTCCTCACTTGAGCCAGTACGTTTAAGTGAGAATCTCGTTTATAGACTTTCATCAGTTTTTGCCTTGAATCAGAAGCTTTTACAACTAACTCAACCGCTCTGATCGTAGAAGGTGGTAGCATTTTGATGGACATGGAGAGATCTGTGAAGGGCGATTGTGTGATTGACTGGCCGTCCGTCCGTATTGCAAAAAGCCTGCATGAGAAAGAGTACGCTCTTGAAGACCATAATATAGCCAGTCTCGTCGATCAGTGTGGCAAAATTGATCTACTCTCTGACGAAGACATAAAGAGTACTCAAAGTACATCTGTAGTGTCTATCCTAAAAGAGAGCAATGAGAGTTCCATCGATGAGAACCGTTTATATCATAATTCTTGTAAGAATGATACTTCATGGGGAAACTTTGTCAATCGTTCCTTGACCGGAAAAACAAGAAAGCTTGGGGAATGTAATCCTACCAATAGTCAAGGCGCTAATTCCTGTAAGAGGCTTAATTAAGGAGTTCGTTCAACCCACCCCGCAGAAAAGGTTTGACCAGACAAGGTGATAGATGGGACCTCTATGAACATCCCCAGGTAGTATGTGGTTCCAAATTGTGGTGTCAGTAGAATTTTACTGGCCACTTTTCATCATGATTTGTTGGAACAAACGTAAAAGAGTCTGCGCACGCCAAGACTATTACAGGCACCACTAGCACTGCTACAGGCGCCAGTGCCAGTGCTGCGTGTAGTAGTCTTAGCGCGCATGTACTTTTTTCTTCGATAAACAAGGGTTTTGCCTGCAAACTAACTTTCACGCCAAGCCGGGTTCGGTGTAGTGTAGTTTCTAGCCGTTTTTATTTCGTCTTTATTTCAAGAGTTCAAGCAAGCCGAGTGAGAGCGCATACCCGGTGATTGTGACGACCGAATTGCAATCACTGGGTGTGTGCTCTCACTCCACTTAGCGCAATATATACAGCGGGCTTCTGCATAATACACAAGCTGCAACTCAGAGAAATAAAGACGAAAAAAAAGGCTAGAAATTAAGACTAGGGTCGGTAAACGCTTGTCGCTATTTGGGGCACTGAAAACGACAAACTCACACAGTTTTTGCATTTATTTCATGAAGAATTCATCAAAACTGCATAAAACTATATATGTACATGTTGCTAGAGATGTCATCCATACAGTGGGATTCATTGTAAGTTATAATATTGTGCATGGTTACCATGGTAACCGGATGCCTAAAGGTGACTGGTAACCCCAAAAATGCCTCCTGCTGCTGCAAACATTGTTGTTGTTTTTTTAATCTTATAGATGCTATAAAAAAAAACACACAATTTTTTTATTGATTTTCGTTAAAAAAGATTTCCCTGTTGCCATGGCAACCAGTATTATCCAATCAGAATTTAGTTGTCAATAACTAAAAAACTAAAGCCCATAATTTCAAAAAGCTCAATAAGCATGTCCTTCCTTCTGCATAAAGTGTACGACATCAGGTATATGTGAAGAATATTTTGAAGCATTATCAAGTTACAGCAAAATTTGTAAGCAAAGGCATAATAAACGGCCATTGAAAGAAAGATATCATTCTAAAATACATGAAAAAGTTGCATCCGTCGTACTTTCAACACAAATTTGACTTCAAAGCATAGGCAAATGTATATAGCTTTTAATAATGTATGGACACAAATTTCCCTTAAAAATAAGATGAATACAGAGAGCAAAGCCAATATTCTATAGTAGCTCTTTCGAGTATTTACAGAGCGATGGTTATTCAAAACAATCCTGGAAAAGAGCTGAGGAAAGCAATTGATTGTTTATGTTCTTAAAGGAAGTTTATTCAAAAATACCGATAAATTCCTTTCGAAAGAAGGAATATACACGTGCGCTGGATTATCCATCAATGAATTAAGCGTACTTTTGTGTTCGTTAGCTATTGTAAAAAAAAAAAAAAAGAAGAATAAAATGAAATATCATGATATGTAAATTTTATTCAAAAAGTGCAGTAATGAATTAATGCTGAGGAGAGAATGAGGGAAAAATCTTGGGCGTCTTTTCCCTTTTTATCCAGACTAATTTTACAGTGTAGAGCTCATCTACAATGAGTGATGTGCACGAAAGGCAAAAGAAACAAACCTGTCTAAATTCCAGATATTTTTGGGAGTTACCAATCACCTGTTGGCATCCGGTTACCATGGTAACCATGCACAACATTATACCTTACAATATATCCCATTGTATTGCTGACATCTCTAGCAACATGCACATATATAGTTTTAAGGCGTTTCGATGAATCCTTCGTGAAATAAATGCAAAAACTATGATAATTTTGTCATTTTCAGTGCCCCAATAGCGACAAGCGTTACCAACCCTAGTCTTAATTTGTAGCTGTTTTTATTTCGCCTTTATTTCTCTGAGTTACAGCTTGTGTGTTGTGCAGAAGCCCGCTGTATTCGGCTAAGCCGAGTGAGGGTGCATGCTCAATGATTGCCACAAAAAACGGTTCGGGCGTCACAATCGCTGGGTATGCACTCTCACTTGGCTTGCTTTAACTCGGAGAAATAAAGACGAAATAAAAACGTCTGGAAACTACACTACACCGACCCCAGCTTAGGGTGAAAAGTTAGTTTGCAGGCAAAAACCGATGTTTGTCGCCGAAAAAGTCTTTGTACGCTAAGACTATAACACGCACCACTGGCATTGGCGCCTGCTGCAGTGCTAGTAGTACGTGTAGTAGTCTTAGTGTGCGCAGACGCTTCCTCGAAGAATATGGTCATGTCGCAACTAAAATGGCCTGTAAAATTTCATTGATACCACAATTTGATATCACATACTACCTAGGGGTGTTCCAGAGGGTCCAACCGACCACCCCATGCAGTCAAACCTTTTCTGCGGGGTGGGTTGAACGAAGTCATTTTTTCTGGGTCGCTGCGCCTGGACTACAAAGATATTGATGAGATTGATAGTTTTAGGGTCAATATCCGTCAGATTGTCTGTTCTGGGCAACAGGGACCACTTCAATCTTTTGCTCTGGGATTGAAAGACAACTCAGCCCCTTGTAGGAAAAACAAGAGAAAAATCGACAAAATCTTTCGCAAAGAATCCAAAGTCTTTAATCTTGACGACGCTTCTTAGAATTGATTTACTCAATGAGTAATGACAGCAGAGCGAAATAAACACGTGAAATCCAATAACTTCGAAATGCTTGTTATGCAGAATTATACGAAATCAGATAATGTCTAGGAAAAGTTTCAAAAGTTTTAGCCCAAAAACGTTTTAGCCCAACTTTGGCAATACCGCAATAATGTCGAAAAAAAAAATGTTGATGACGTGGAGAAGTGAGGGTGCTTGAAAATCTGTAGGCAATACTTCGGCAGTGTGTCGAAATTCATTTTCAAACTCAGTTGATTACTCTGTCTCCGATCCATATATTAATGTAGTGCCTAGAAAACAACCTAAATCAGGAGAGTGGCAAATTGTAACTTATTCGAAGTGACGAGGTATATTTTGGCCTTTGTATACCGCACCTGCCATTGTGGAGCGCACCTCCTGGCCCGCGCAATGTTTGCGTAGTTGTGCAAAGGTTCTTCTTCTTCTTGCTTATGAGGCAGCAGCAGCTAAATAATGTCCCTCAATTGTTGTAGCCAAGTTACAGTCTGTGGAGTAGGTGTGTCAGGTCCATGTTGTCAGGAGGGCGGAGATCAGGGCACTCACTCAAGATGTGTTGAGCAGTCTGTTCTGGTGCACCACACTGGCAAGCTGCTGACGGGCGTAGCCCCCAACGATGCATGGCTGCATTGAAACGCCCAAAGGTGCAAACGTGCAAAGGTGCGTCCACATCTCGATGACACACCGTACCTCCGACATGAATTGGACGCTCATCTGCAAAGGGTGACTCTCCCACTGACGCACGTCAGAAGACGTTTCATTCGCCCGTCGGCTCTCCGTCATGAATTTCAGACACATCGGCCAAATGTGTCTCCTCCAAATTGCTCACAAGACAAAGTAGGGAGTTTTCGCTACACGACGGGAAGACCGAGAATACGCGGAAGCAATCAGCTGTGACAGTCCCCGTACTCGGACTCCCGTCCCCATATCTTTATATAAGCAGTTTCGCTTTCCTGTACAGGGCGGGAGCGTATGGACAAGATCGCTGATTGGATGGCTGGCTGGCTGGCTCACTCGCTGCCCAGCATCGGGACCGAACGCTATTTTGGCAGAGTGCCGTACTTGTTTTCCCCAGGACGGGACGTTTCTCGGCTTTGATCATACGCAGAAGCAAATTTTGCACACGGTACGCTCATCTCCCGGCCGCGTCGTGCTTGCGAAAACTCCCTACTACTATTTGCTCGTTTTATACGCCCGTCCGCCCGTCGCCACTCTGTCATACATTGGAGACACACCGGCCAAATGTGACTCTCCCATTGCCGCACAAACAAAGAGGTTTTATACGCCCATCGCAACTCGGCCATGAATTGGAGACACATCGGCCAATTGAAACTCTCCCATTGGCGCACGACTAAGAAAGGTTTTATACACCAATCACAAGTTGATGCTCGATTTCAGTATCTCCGTAGGACGATTTTTTTTTTTTCATGATACAATTCCGTGACAAAGGCCACTCCGGCGGATAACGAGAGCAGCTACTTGTCAAATTCTCTGGCCCTTACCACCTCCCTGGTTCATTGTTAGTTAGCATGCCTGGCACAAGGACATACCAGGGAGGTGAGACCATCGATTCTTGGCGCTACTATGTTTTACACTTTGTCACAATAAACAGAACCTACAATGAAAAAAATGTGCAAGCAGGGTAAGATATGAAATAGCTTAGAAAGTTCAATGGCGGTGATTAACCCTCATAGGTTATTCACTGACTCTATAGGTGGTAGTATAACAAACTCTACGATCCGAATTTTATTTTGCCTTTTAAGTTAAAAGTGACGCGGCACGCCAATGCTCCGAGAGCCAGTTATTTTGCACCAAGCTGATCATGGTGTCCAGACTCAATGACGTATGAGACCCAGAATAAAAGAAAAAAAAAATGTGGGGGTTTTGGATGACGTGTAAGGCACCTGGCACATGAAGACAATGGAATATCGATGCATTACTATAATCGTTGTGCAAACAGGCTGGGAAAACCCACTTGTTGAGTAATGCTCGACACAAACGGCACCACCGTCAGTGTTGAAAGGAAAAAAAAATGATAATGCATGAAATATGATGGAACATGCAAATGGCCTAAACAAAAGAAGCGACCATACCCTGAAGACAGTTTCCCTTGAATCACACGTTGAAAAAAAAAATCAGGCGGATGAACAATTATATCGAAGACATTTAGAATATATGCCAAGCGCGTGGACAGCTGTATTTCCATACTTGAGCCATACCCGAGTATTAGAGGATTAATAATTTCTCATTCAATGTATACATGTATATCGACATCAGTTTTACATAGCTTCTTAACTGTTGAATCAGCAAAAACTTCGTTGTTATCAAATCCTAGCAATCCATATTTTTCATATCCTCCCATGTAAACGAGAATAGTCTGTAACTGATTGGCACAAATAAGCACCTGCATTTCATGAATTTAAGTGGGCATAGTTGGTATAGTGTTAGTTTGAGAGATCTGAGGAGGACGATGGTGTGGTTGACGGCAGGTGCGGTTTAGAAAGACCAAAATAAACCTCGTCACTTCGAATAAGTTACAATTTTGGCACTGTCCAAATTTACCCTGTTTTCTAGGCACTACATTAATATCTGGAACGGAGACTGAGTAATCAACTGAGTTTCAAAATGAATGATTTCGACACACTGCCGAAGGAGGGCCTACAGATTTTCAAGCCAGTGGGAGGAGACACATTTAGCCGATGTGTCTGAAATTCATGACGGAGAGCCGACGGGCGAATGAAACGTCTTCTGACGTGCGTCAGTGGGAGAGTCACCCTTTGCAGATAAGTGTCCAATTCATGTCGGAGGTACGGTGTGTCATCGAGATGTGGACGCACCTTTGCACAACTACGCAAACATTGCGCGGGCCAGGGGGTGCGCTCCACAATGGTAGGTGCGGTATGCAAAGGCCAAAATATACCTCGTCACTTCGAATAAGTTACAATTTGCCACTCTCCTGATTTACGCTGTTTTCTAGGCACTACATTAATATATGGATCGGAGACTGAGTAATCAACTGAGTTTGAAAATGAATTTCGACACACTGCCGAAGGAGGACCTACAGATTTTCAAGCACCCTCATTTCTCCACGTCATCAACTTTTTTTTTTCGACATTATTGCGATCTTGCCATAGTTGGGCTAAAACGTTTTTGGGCTAAAACATTTGAAACTTTTCATAGACATTATCTGATTTCGTATAATTCTGCATAACAAGCATTTCAAAGTTATTGGATTTCACGTATTTATTTCGCTCTGCTGTCATTACTCATTGAGTAAAACAATTCTAAGAAGCGTCGTCAAGATTAAAGACTTTGGATTCTATCGATTTTTCTCTTGTTTTTTCTACAAGGGGCTGAGTTGTCTTTCAATCCCAGAACAAAAGATTGAAGTGGTCCCTGTGCCCAAAACAGACAATCTGACCTATATCGACCCTAAAACTATCAATCTCATCAATATCTTTGGTAGGATTAGATTCCACCCCCCCCCCCCTCAGCTTTCTTGTTTTCCGGTCAAGGAACGATTGACAAAGTTTCCCCATGAAGTATCATTCTTACAAGAATTATGATATAAATGGTTCTCATCGATGCACAGAACTCTCATTGCTTTCTTTTAGGATAGACACTACAGATGTACTTTGAGTACTCTTGATGTCTTCGTCAGAGAGTAGCTCAATTTTGCCACACTGATCGATGAGACTGACTATATTATGGTCTTCAAGAGCGTATAACTCTTTCTCATGCAGGCTTTTTGCAATACTGACGGACGGCCCGTCAATCACACAATCGCCCTTCACAGATCTCTCCATGTCCATCAAAATGCTATCACCTTCTACGATCAGAGCGGTTGAGTTAGTTGTAAAAGCTTCTGATTCAAGGCAAAAACTGATGAAAGTCTATAAAGAGAAAACAAAAGTTCCTAGATTATCGACAGAAATGCAGACATAACAAAAGAAAAATTATGCTTGCATTTGTTGCAGAAATTGATGCTGAAAACTTCATGTTCCGCGGAGCAATTTTTACGTATGAGTCAAGCGATACGGTCTTCAGGGTGTGGCCGCTTCCTATTGGCCATTACATTTTCCATCATATTTTCTTCTATTAACATAGACGGTCGTCCCGCTAGCTGGTGTCGAGCATTGTTGCCCAAGGTGGGTTTTCCCCACACTGGTCAACGAGGCTAACTATGTCTTCACGAGCTAGCGAGCTCTTTCTCGTCAGGCACTGACGCACGTTAAAAGACGTTTCATTCGCCCGTCGCCTCTCCGTCATGAATTTCAGACACATCGGCTAAATGTGTCTCCTCCCACTGGCCCACAAGAAAAAATTGCTCGTTTTATACGCCCTTCGCCACTCGGTCATCAATTTGGGACACATTGGTCATAAGTGACTCTCCCACTGGCGCACAAACAAATGGCCCGAATTCACGAAGGTGGTACAAATGAAACCATGGACAAACTAGAAATGTCGCTTTGGCGACTGGTATGCCTCCGCCATAATGCATGATTTTCCCAATAGGTCTAGATAGTACATGTGGACAATGTGTGATTACATTTTCACAAAATTGGCAAAATATTGAAATGACAAGTTTGTCACAAATGTGTTGAAAGTTCACCTTCCTTGACCTAGGTTTAATTGGATGAATAGGAGAGCATGTATCTAGGGATTTAAGGACTTTAACTTGACTTTGACCCATTCATACATTTAGGCATTGAGTAATTTTCAAGGTACAGGTGTGGAGAAAAAGTGCAATTTCTGAATTGAATAGTAAATTGTTACCATTTTCACCTGGCCCTTGACCCTAAAATTCATAAGATAATCACTTTCAGATAGAACATGCATGATATGTACTAAGTTTCAAGATAACTTGAGCCACTTCGAGATATGGAGGAAAAAGTTAGTTCAGCACTTTCACTTGATCTTTGACCTTTTGACCTTTGAGGCAAAAAAAGAAAAAAAAAAACTTTCCAGAGAATTTCTATTAGGTTACACATGCATACACCAAGTGTAAAAAAATAATAACCCTGCTGGCATTGCATAAATATGAGGGAAATAGTAAAAATTTGAAGTGTTGCACTTGACCTTTGACCCCTGACCTTTGACCCCATGAACCCTACATTCTCTAGATAATCACTTCAAGTCAGTACATGTATATACTATGTTCCATGAAGATACCTTGAACAATTTTCCAAGGCACCGAGAAAAAAAAGAAGTTTTGATATTTTTACTTGACCTTTTGACCTTTGACCTTTGACCTCATGACCCAAACTTTCACCAGAGAATCTTAATTGGGTAATACATGTATACACTAAGTTTCAAGAAAATATCTTCAGGCATTCAATATATGTGGCGAAAATTGTGAAATTTCATGTATTTGACCCTGACCTTCTGACCTTTGACCTTTGACCTCATGACACAAACTTTCACCAGAGAATCTTAATTGGGTAATACATGTATACACTAAGTTTCAAGAAAATATCTTCAGGCATTCAATAGATATGGTGGAAATAGTGAAATTTTATGTATTTGACCTTGACCTTTTGACCTTTGACCTTGAGCATGTGCACCCAAAAGTTGATAGGCACAACTTCACCCCCTAATACACATACATGCCAAGTTTCATTAGGATACCTCAACAGGTTTTGATAGTTACCTTGTCCACAAAATTCATTACGGACGGACGGAAGGACGGACGGACGGACGGACGGACGGACGGAAGGACGGACGGACGGACGGACGGACGGACGGAAGGACGGACGGACGGACGGACGGACAACCCGAAAACATAATGCCTCCGGCACCACTTCGTGGCGGAGGCATAAAAACATTGAGCGCCAAGTGTCGCATAGAATATTTCGTTACGAGTTCAGTCATTTCGTCGATGAAGTGATTAATTTGTAACGAAACGACACCATTTTGTAACCAAATGAACATTTCCTCCATGACATGATAATTTCGTTAATGAAACGGTCATTTTGTCGACGAAATGACCAATTTCGTAACGAAATATTCCGTGCGACACTTGGCGCTCCGTGGTTTTTGTCCATGGTTTAAACCATGGTTTCATGGTGCCCTCGTGGATACAAGCAATGGCAATTACGCTCACCCTGTACTACACAATCCAATAGACACTGCATTCAATTCAATTACTGATGATGATTTTTTCGATACGGTAGGACCTTCTTTGGCAGAAAGAGAAGTAGATATTGATCAAAATAATATGTTTTTCGATAATTGTGTTTCAGATAGTTTTAATACATCGTCGAAAGAATTTCATTATGACTTTGATATAGAAAACCAATTGCAAAGCCCATCTTCGGAATATCTTACTCTCAACCAGTTTAATAATGTTGTCAAGGAATATGATGACACCATTTTTTCACTCATACATTTTAATATTAGGAGTATTAATAAACATTTTGAAGAACTGAGGTTACTTTTAGATGATCCCATCAGGAAAAAATTTTCGATAATAGGTTTAACCGAAACCTGGCTTTCCAATGATTTAAGTCTTCCTTTTGCCCTCGACGGATATGATTTTGTAGTTAATAACAGGCAAATTAGGGCGGGTGGGGGCGTTGCTTTATATGTTTCACAAAAGTATGATTATATAGTTCGTGATGAGCTCAACTGTATGACTGAAGTTATTGAATCTCTTTTTATTGAAATTACAGTCCCTGGCAGTAGAAATATAATCATAGGTGTAATGTATAGACCACCCAGTGCGAATATGAAATCATTTTTGGAATATTTTGCGAATTTAATGAAGGATCCAGTTTTTATTCATAAAAAATGTTTCATAATGGGAGATTTTAATATAGATTTATTGAAACAAAATACAATCTCACAAGATTTTATGGAAATATTTCTATCTGCTTCTTTCTTACCTTTGATATCTAAGCCCACGAGTATAGTTAATGAATCCGCCTCCCTTATTGATAATATTTTTTCTAATATTCTGCCTTCTCCTGATTCTCTTATATTACTTTCAGATATTACAGATCACTTCCCCATTTTGACTAGTTTCTTTTTAAATGATATTATTGATAATAAATCTAGTTCTTTATCTAGACGAAGAATTACACATGAAAACGTAGCCAGTCTGGGTGCTAGTTTAGATAGGACAGACTGGTCGTCTATTTTTGACTCAAATGATGTGAATTTGTCATTTGAATATTTTGTGCATATTTTTACTCAACTCTTGGACATTCATATTCCAAAACGAAGAGAAAAGTCATCCAACTATAAAAAGGTACCCAGGTTACCTTGGATTTCTAAGTCACTTTTGCGTTCAATAAATAGAAAGAACAATTTATATTATAAATTTAAAATGAAACCTACTGAGCAATCAAAACTGAAATATACTAGTTATAAAAATACTTTGACGAAAATTATACGTATTGAAAAGAAAAAATATTATACTAAGCAGTTACAATTTTATAAGCATGATATGCAAAATACATGGAAAGTTTTAAAGCAAGTAATGAATATATCAAATAACAAGTCGAATATTACCAAAATTAGATCTGATGATAAGATTCATGAAGATCCTCATTATATATGTAATATTCTAAATAATCATTTTTCTTCCATTGGGGAAAATCTTGCAAGCAAAATTCCATCTTCAAATAAACATTTTTCTGAATTTTTAGGTCCACCAAATTTAAACTCAATGTTTTTTAGCCCAACATATAGTCAGGAGATAATCAATATTGTTTCTGATTTTCGTTCCAAAAAAAGTGTTGGACACGATGACATCAGTAATTTTCTGCTGAAGGGAGTAATATCTTCAATTGCGGATCCTTTATCTCATATATTCAATTTATCTCTTTTTTATGGTATTGTTCCTGAAAGTATGAAAATAGCAAAAGTTATTCCTTTGTTTAAAAAAGGTGACAAATTAGATGTTAATAATTATAGACCAATTTCTTTGTTATGTACACTGTCCAAAATTCTTGAAAAAATTGTTTACAAAAGAACTCTTACTTTTTTGAAATTCAATAATATACTCTCAAATACTCAGTTTGGTTTTAGAGAAAAACATAGCACCTCACATGCATTATTGAGTTTTGTAGAAAAAGTAGCACATGCTATGGACAAATCCTCACATCTCATAGGTTTGTTCCTGGACTTCTCCAAGGCCTTCGACACCATTAATCATGATATTTTACTTAATAAATTGCAACATTACGGAGTCCGTGGGAAGGCCTTGGAGTGGTTCAGGAGCTACCTCTTGAACAGGAAGCAATATGTCTCTTTAAATGGTTGCAATTCACAAATGTTAAATGTTAAATGTGGGGTCCCACAGGGAAGTTTATTAGGTCCGCTTCTGTTTCTTATTTATCTAAATGATTTCTGTAAATCATCAGATATTCTTTCTTTCATTCTCTTTGCGGATGATTCAAATTTGTTTTTTTCGCATAATAATCCTTTTACCCTAATAAAGACATTAAATTTTGAATTAGAAAAAGTTGCTCAATGGATAAAAGCTAATAAATTATCTCTCAATCTTCAAAAAACAAAATATATGCTTTTCAGCAACTCCATTGAGGCACTACCTGCTGATATTATTTTTGATGGCACACCGCTGGAAAATGTTTCTTATATCAAATTTCTGGGAATAACAGTTGATAATAAGCTTTCATGGAAATTTCATATTGATAGTATATGTAAGATTATTTCTCGAAACATCGGTATAATCAACAAGATTAAATTTTGTCTTCCTTTGTCGTCCCTGCTTACATTATATTCATCCCTCATATTGCCTTATTTAAATTACGGTATTCTTGTATGGGGAAATACATATCAAACTCTTTTGGATAAATTACTTCTGCTACAAAAGAAGTCACTGCGCATTATATGTCACACTGCATATTTGTCTCATACTGATCCGTTATTTTTTGAAAATAAAATATTTAAAATTAAAGATTTGTATTTGTTTAATTTAGGACAATTTATGTATAATTACAATAAAAATAATCTTCCATATATATTTGAATCAATGTTTTCAAAAAATCAATCTGTTCATAATTATCCTACAAGGCAATCGAACGAATTTCATTTACCATTTTTTAGGACCTTGCTGGCTCAGCAAACCTTCATCTACGAGGGACCTAAGTATTGGAACTCACTTCCCAACGACATAATAACAGCACAAACTTTGAATTCTTTTAAAAACAAATTAAAATTTTTTCTGTTGAAATCTTATGATATACAACCAAATTAGGTTCGGTTTCATTCTCTCAATCAAGTCGTTTGTTTGTTTGTTTGTTTGTTTTTACAAGTATTAAGTTATCACACAGAAATCATCTTTTAAGGAAAACAATCTGTCTAACATAAGTTTACCTCAGATATTTCTTTTAGTGTACCAGTAACAGTGAGTCTATTCTCTTTCTCTTTTTTTATATCCGTTCGTATGCATTCATACCGGCATATGCACCCAATCAATCGCAATTTCAAACCAGGGAGCGTTGTATTGTTTTGTTATTGCATTTTCATAATATAGTACAGTATGCTTGTGTCCACGATGGCGCGTGTTGTACCATAGTCTCATTTCCCCCCTTTTTTTTGTTCTTTTTTTTTCTTCTTCTTCTTTTTTCCCCTTCCCAAGTTAATTTCATGTCAGTTGACATTGGTTTCTTTGACTTTGTGTACGTATTTTTAGAGGGTCCCATACCCTACAAGCTTTGCTTTTTAAGTGGGACCCTCCATTTCCATTCTAATCTTTGTATTAGGTATATACCTTAGAAACGAAATTCTGTTGTTACTCGTCACCACTTGTACGTTTTCTTTGAAATTGTTATAAATTTGTTCTGTAAATGTATATATTTTTTCTGTTTATTCAATGGAAATGGAAATAAATTGAATTGAATTGAATTGAATTGAATTTGTACCACCTTCGTGAATTCGGACCAAAGGCTGTATACGCCCATCACAACTCGATGCGCGATTTTAGTATCTACGTAGCACGATTTTTTTTTTTTTTTTGGTAAAATTCCGTGCCACGGCGGATAACGAGAGCAGCTGCTTGTAAAATTCTTCTCTGCCTCTGGCCCTTACCACCTCCCTGGTTCATTGTTAGTAAGCATGCCTGGCACAAGGACATACCATCGATTCTTGGCGCTACTATGTTTTACACTTTGTCACAATAAACAGAACCTACAATGAAAAAAATGTGCAAGCAGGGTAAGATATGAAATAGCTTAGAAAGTTCAATGGAGGTGATTAACCCTCATAGGTTATTCACTGACTCTATAGGTGGTAGTATAACAAACTCTACGATCCGAATTTTATTTTGCCTTTTAAGTTAGTAAGTTTTTTGTTAGTAAGCATGCCTGGCACAAGGACATACCATCGATTCTTGGCACTACTCTGCTTTACAATCGGTCACTATAAATACTCGCCGTATTTTATGTGTACCTGCT
The DNA here is from genome assembly GCF_964275005.1 of Diadema setosum. Lineage (NCBI taxonomy): Eukaryota > Metazoa > Echinodermata > Echinoidea > Diadematoida > Diadematidae > Diadema > Diadema setosum. Next base: position 16,205,729 of record NC_092693.1, on the reverse strand, counting down.
CCTCCCCCAGCTTGTCTAGCAGCTGTCGAGTTAGTATTTTTTGATGCATCATTACAAACATTGCTTTATAGGTACTAGCTGTTTACGACATTCTGAAGGAATGATATTGCCCACATCACTCATGTGTTGGCGTCCCTTCCGAGTCTGGCACTCTGTCCCAAGTGCAAATTTCATTTGATTTCATTTCATTTCATTTCATTTCATTGCATTTCATTTCATTTCATTTCATTTCATTTCATTTCATTTCATTTCATTTCATTTCATTTCATTTCATTTCATTTCATTTCATTTCATTTCATTCTTCTCTTTTTTCCAACAGAACATAACACAGTATAAATTAGGAATTAAATCACAAACGTATACATACAACTTGCAAATGATATCAAATGATACAATAATAAAGTTACATATGCATGTATACTTGCAAAAATAATACAAGGCTATGTTTCAGTTGAGAAAGAAAAAAAAAAGAACTGAGAGGTCCACTAAAAAGTAAGCTTGTAGATTGTGAACCACTCAAAGAAAAATCTAATGAAATACTTATTCGCATATGCTTAGCACAAGTATAATTTAAGACAAGACGGAACAAAATAGGAGGAAGGAAGGAAGGAAGAAAGAGAATGTCTACACGCTGATCAAGGAAACGAAAGAGGGAATTGAAGAGGGAATTGAAGAGGTGCTTCAAACAGCTGGTGGATGCACACAGCCGTGCAGAGATTATGATGGCTATTTCATTTTAATGAATTCAGAGATAGATTGATTGATGGTTGGATGATGAACCCTGTGGTTGGTGGGACTTGGTTAATGAAAACGAAACATCAGAGAGGGTTTAACAGAAAGGATTTCAACTTCCGCTTAAAAGAATACAAAGATGGAGAATTTTTTATTTTGCAACTTAATAATTCCAGAATCTAGGGCCTGTCTACATAACTGTATTCTGAGCCAATAATGTCCTCAGAAGGGGTAAATGAAACTCATTAGATTGCCTAGTGGGATAATTATGGAAAAACTGATTCCGTGTAAACATTGAATTGAATATACAGGGAAGTGAATTTGCGTTGAAATTAAACATAAACTGACCAAATTGAAAAAAAATACAAATCTTTGATTTTTTAAATCTTATATTTGGTGAATAATGGATCTGTATGGGAATGTGGCGGGACGCCACTTAATAAGTGCCCCTAAGTGCCCTTTTTTGTAATAACAGTAGTCTGTCTAATAAAGTTTGACGGGCGCTACCCCATGCTAAAAGTCCGTAATTAAGATAAGGTAAAATTAGAGAGAAATACAACGTCAGCAAAGAAGACAATGGAATATGAAACTTGAGTCTATTAATGATACCAATATTACGTGAAATTATTGTACTAATGTTTCTAATATGTGGCCTCCATGAAAGTTTATCATCCACTGTAATCCCAAGGAATTTTATATCAGATACACGTTCTAATTGAGTGTCATCAAAAATAATATCTTTGCGTAAAGCTTCTATGGAATTGCTAAATAACATATACTTAGTTTTCAAAAGATTAAGAGATAATAATTTTATTAGCTCTTATCCACTGGGTCACTTTTTTCGATTCGGAATTAACAATATGCACGAGTATATCTGGATTTTGATGTGAAAAGAAAATATTTGAATCATCAGCAAAAAGGATAAATGACAACACGTCGGATGATCTGCAAAAATCATTGATATAAATGATAAAAAGTAAAGGTCCTAATAAGCTACCCTGTGGGACGCCACACTTAATGAATTCGAGACTTGAAACGTTCTCGTTCAGAGATACGTATTGTTTTCGGTTTTGCAGGTAGCTCCTGAACCACTCCAAGGCCTTTCCCCTTATTCCATAATGAGACAATTAGTAAAGTAAAATTTCATGATTAATTGTATCGAAGGCCTTGGACATTGTTGGAGAAGTCCAGGAATATACCAATAAGAGGAGAATGATTATCGATAGTATGCGCTGCGTGGTCGATAAACTTCAAAAGGGCATGAATGGTACTGTGTTTCTGACGAAACCCAGATTGAGAATTTGTAAAAACATTATGAAAATGTAAAAAATTAATTGTTCTTTTAAATATTCTTGTGCTGTCTTTTTTTTTTCGTTAACCAACGTTTTGCTTCAGGAGCGGTATAGTCCTTATTTTTGGGTGAATGTCTTGTTAATCATTCATGCGGGTGGGGAAAAAAAAGAAAACGAGAGACAGGGGGTGGAGGACAGAAAATGAAAAACTGTGAGCTAAACAAGTTACTTCACATAACTCACATCAATGAGCATCAATACGTTTTGTTTTTCAAGCTTTTACTGCTGCAAAACGGATCATGAATCACCGACCGCAGCTAATGCGACAATTAAGACAACCTACTTGAAAGAATGTGTTAGCAGGGTAAGATATGAAACGGTTTAGCAAATTTACCTCGAGTTGTTTACAGGCTCTATCGGTGGTAGTAAAACGAGCAACGATCCGAATTTCATTTTGCCTTAAAAAGTGAAGCGGCACGCCAATGCTCCGGTGCCATGCAGTTATTATTGCACCAAGCTGATCATGGTGTTCATACCCATCGACGTATCAGACTCAGAATTTTAGAAAGTGCTGGGGTTATGGATGACGTGTAACGCATCTCACACATGAAGACAATGAAATATCGATGCATTACTATAATCGTTGTGCAATTGTGAATCGTTGTGTTATATGAATGGACTCCATCAGAATCTTACGTTAATCCATACTCCCAGCGATTACATTACGTGTATGATTTATCGCAAGAATGCGGTGAAACGTAGTGAAGGAATCATTTCCAAGATTTCTATCGGGTACAAGCAGGTTTAGGAAGATATGGATTACTTCATGGAGGCAGAACACTCCAGGAAGATGACATACCGTAAGTTTATCCGAGAGCATATTGTGTTTCCTTCCCACAATGCAGTATGCTTCCTGTTGCACCTGCCACGGCTGCTACCATCAGCGAGAATACCTATTTTCTGCACCCACACACATACATTAATAATAATAATAATAACAACAGCAACAACAACAACAACAACAACAACAACAACAACAATAATAATAATAATAATAATAATAATAATGATAATAATAAGTGCTGTAGAGAGAGTGGAAATATTCATAGCAAGGCTAAAAGTAGGCCTATATAATGATGATAATAGTTTTATACGGAATCGATCGTTGTGATATGATTATCACGTATGGTTATCATATTTCATAAAGATGATAATAGACATAAATAACAACAATTAAACTGACTACATTCCAATGTGTTAAAGCTAAAAGTGTTCACAGAGACGAGGGAGGTACTGGCTTTAATTATGACGCTTGACTATGTTTTTTTCACCCTCTTTTTTCTTAGCCAACAACGGTTCATGAATCTCTTCAGACAATATTGTTTTTCTTTTCAATGATTAAGTGATCTTCGCTATAAATGTATACATTTAATAATTGTCTCGAGAAATTTGCGTTATTAGACGTATGCCATTAACATAGAATTTGCCAGTTATGGTATTCAATCCAAATTTCCTCTACTGGTTGGTTTTGGAGAATGTTTTATTTTTGCATTCTCTCTCCCTCGCTCTAAACTAGACTATGGTTAAAGTGAATAGTCATCATTAGCCTCTGCTTCAGTCATTTGAAGTATTCTTCCTGCTGAATACTGAGCAGACGTAGATTGCCAGAGAGCGCACAGTCAGGTGCAAAAGCCTAACCGCTCTGCAACGCGCATGGTCGCATCATCTCATAAACAAGAGAAAGAAGATCAAAAGAACGCAACATATGTGCATGTGTGCGTTTGTGTGTGTTTGTTTGTTTGATCTATTTTTCTTCCAACACGATTTCATACATAAATCAAGATTCTTTTTTGTAATATCACATAAGATATCAGTAAGCAGATTACAATGTACATGATTCAAACAAGGGAAATAATAATGTGTAAATTATTAAGTGGTTTACATCTTTCTTTCTTTTTTTGTCCCATTCATTATTACGGCTAGCACTATTTGGTAAAGAATAAGCGCTTGAATGTGCTCGCCTGTACTTCAGAGGCTCTTTTCTCAGTTTACACTTTTCCAGAGTGTGTGCTTTCTATCCAATATTGAAATAGGTCAAAAGAGACCATTTGAATAGAGTTATTACAATCATGTTTGTTTTTGATTGATTTTTCTTCCAACACAATTTCATACATAAATCAAGATTCTTTTCTGTATATCCCATTGAATATCAGTTTGACAATGTACATGATTCACAGAAGGAAAACAAATGTGTAAATTAATTCCATTAACAAAATATATATCGTATTACCAGATTTCAGAATGATTACAGTACCTGAGAAATTATGCGGAAGAAGGACTGCCACTACTAGTATTATAAGCAAAAGCTTGAACACGTGGCAGCCCAGGGACCTATTATGTTTGCGGAAAGGGAAAATACTAGAGAACATAATACACTGTAAATGCATCATGTTTTATATTCTAGTGCATAAATACGAATAGAAATAGAGTGAATTATGATGATGATGGTGATCAAGATTCTTTTCTGTATATCCCATTGAATATCAGTTTGACAATGTACATGATTCACAGAAGGAAAATAAATGTGTAAATTAATTCCATTAACAAAATATATATCGTATTACCAAATTTCAGAATGATTACAGTACCTGAGAAATTATGCGGAAGAAGGACTGCCACTAAGCAAAAGCTTGAACACGTGGCAGCCCAGGGACCTATACATGATACACATTATATTGTTTGCGGAATGGGAAAATACTACAGAACATAATACACTGTAAATGCATCATGTTTTATATTCTAGTGCATAAATACGAATAGAAATAGAGTGAATTATGATGATGATGGTGATGACAGGGTAATGATGAGAAAAAAAAAATGTGATAATGGAGATGAAAGTAATGGTGGTGATGATGAAGATAATGGGAATGAAATGAAATAGAAACGGAAACATTTCGTATATTTGTTGTTGTTTTAAATCTAATCTACAGAATAAAAAGATGTGATCAAACAAAACAAAATCTTCATTCAGATGCTATATGTCTAATAAAACTTTTATGTTCAAGAGGAACATTATCAATCCTTATATCATTTACAAAATCATTTTGTGTGAGTTTACATATGCTTAAAATAAATATAATTTGTTTTATCAATATTAAGTGATAATTTATTATTCTTAAACCAGTTTGATACATTTGGTAACTCTGCATTAAGTGTGGACAATAACGTATCTATATTATCATGGGAATAAAAAATATTGGTATCATCGGCATGTAATAAACTGTAAATGATAACATAGACGACGAATTAACGATGTCATTGATATATAACAAAAAGAAAAGAGGACCTAATTTTGAGCCCTGAGGCACACCACATTTAATCTGTAAAAAAATTGACGACATGTCATACAGTATGTATATTGCTGTCTACACGATAAATAATCCCTAAACCACGGAGAGTGCAACCCCGCGAAAACCATAAAACTGTAACTTTTTAAGTAAAATATCACGTTGTAACGTATCAAACGCCTCAGATCAATCCATAAAAATATCTATATAACATGGTTTTTTTTTTTTTTTTTTTTGGGGGGGGGGGTTGGTTTTTTTTACCATTGCGTTTGTAATTTGATCATATAACTGGACCAAAGCCATATCTGTAGAATAATTCTTTCGGGAACCATATTGATGTAAATTCAAAACTTTATGATTATGATTATGTGCTTATTCTATCACAGCCACTTGCCCCGCTAGAATTCCATTGACTTTTTCGCAATATTGATAATTTCTGTGGAATTTGTAGGGCTTAAGAATAACGATGAGGAAGTAAGTTCTTGTAAAAAAAAAAAAAAAAAAAAATCTTCATTTACATCATCAAATGTATTTGCCAGAATAGGACCAACATTGACAATTTGTATGAGAAGATTTCAACACCTTGTGATGTCACGTCTTGACAAAGAAATATAATTATAAAGAAAATATAGAGAAAATTAGAAATGTTTTCCCTTTTCTAGTATACATGGCATATTGAAAGAGCATTTGACTAAAGGGCTCCTTTAGAAAGGTGCGGGGGAATAACGATGCCCGTATTTTTATTCGTTCATTTATCTATTTTCATTTTCAACAAAGAATATAGTGTACCATACATTATCATGCACCAAAAAAGGCAATACACAAATTCAACATAAATGTAGATATCGAAATATGATATTTACTAAATAGACCCTAATCTAATTTTAAAGATGTTGAAAAAAAAAAAAAGAGAGGGAAGCCAAAAAGCAGCGCTTGTAATACCGGTATACATTTAACCATTGTTAATAAGGTACAGAAAAATGTTACCATCCGAGCAGAGTAATAAAGACTTAAGTGACCCTTTACATTTAACCATTGTTAATAAGGTACAGAAAAAATTTACCATCCCAGCAGAGTAATAAAGACTTTGTTTTTTTTTTGTGTGTGTTTTATTGATTTTCAAAAACAAATCATACATAAAATTAAAACAATCAAAGCAAAAAAAAAAAAAAAAAAAAAAAAAAAAAAAAAAAAAAAAACAGCCATACCAAGTATTTCACAAATAGGAAAGTCGGAATCATTCCCGAAACCTGCTGGCAGTATAAATTGTATGTGACTCGCTGGAATGGATGACAACCTAAAAACAGTACATGTAAACAAATTTTTGCATAATACTCATACAAAACCAAAATAAGTACATGTATGTACTATTGTACATAACATTCTTTCAAGTTTAACAAATAATAAAATATCTCAACATCCATGTACCTATTTCAATCCTAGTACAGTATAAGGGAAAATTAGGACAGTCCTTCTGTCTCATGAGAATTTGTACCCCATCCACATCAAGTAATAAAGACTTGAGTGACCCTTTACATTATGCCACTAATAAGTCGAAGGAAGGTTTACTAGTAGTACTTTTCATAGTAACTGAAAGTTTGTGGAATTCTGTTCATATTGTTATATCGTTGTGTAGTTGGCCTATATAGCCCTATCCACGCCGTCACCGAGAAGTCTAGCTCATCCACCGGTCATCCCTGGATGCACCGAAACTTTCACATAGGGCCTACACAACAGCTCGTCCGATTTTCTTCAAATTTGGCATATGCACTCACTCAACCCCCTTACACTTATCCCCAAAATATGTGGATTCAGCAAATGCAGTACAGTTGTATATCATCAATGACTCGATCATTGGCAAACTTGAATGAACAATATTCCTTCAATATATAGACCACTCTAGGCCTAGGACAATGATCTTTTCTTTTAATGAAGAAATGATAGGACCCTATAGAGAATTCAACATTATACATTGTATTTTTCCTATCATATAGGCCTATGATAAAAATGAAACAGTACTTGTTTTATCTCTTTCAGAAATAGAAACAGTATGGATCGACCGTCGGCCGTATTGGAACCACTTACAAATGTACGTCTGCACTTCCAGACTAGCTAGCAACAGATGCTGTGTGTGATAGCAACATACTGCAGTAACACTGTAAGCTGGGTGGTGTGCATTTGAACGTGGATGTACTGCGTGTAGCTAGATAATTCAAAACAAAAGGTGAGGCTAGACTTGAGCTGAGCGCCCAGGCTGAGCGTTTATAGGTCATTTCATTGACACCAACAAATCTGGTTCACGAGGCGAGTTTCGTAAATTGTATTCTACTGTATGTGATTCGTAACGGGATCTTAAGATCAACTTTTGTCTGCACCTTCACAGCTTTCAATATCTGGGACCGAGGAGCTAGCTAGCTGAGCTGCGGAGGCCTGTATTGACGGCTGTGTGCTGTGATCTTTTGCCACTGTACTGAGTGAATCGACTACGCTACGGGAATCTACGGTAAATTGGAAGGTTCTATCTAGATTAAAGATGCTCTGAATGCGCAGACCCTGGTACAGGTCTTTGTGTATTATGGTAACTTTAATTGGTTATAAACGTGTCCTTATAAATTGCATGTACTGTAGGCCTAAATTAGTTAAAATTTACTAGAAAGAATGCACTACACGATCATGATGACTGGTCATCACAAATGACTTGATTGGAATATTTGGTTACAGCCCGTTTTTTATTCTGAAGGTTCGTTATTCTGAAGGTTATCTAATCCGAAGGTTCATTATTCCGAAGGTTCGTTAGTCCAAAAATAAAATAAGATTCTTTATTCCGAAGGTTTGTTAATCCGAAAATGATATAGAAACCTATACCTAACATTTGTAAATTGTATAAGGTTCGTTATTTCGAAGGTTCGTTAATCCGAAAATGAAATAAGATTCTTTATTCCGAAGGTTCGTTAATCCGAAAATAATATAAGGTTCGCTATTCTGAAGGTTCGTTAATCCGAAAACGAAATAAGGTTCATTAATCCAAAAATGTAATATGGTTCGTAATTCCTAAGGTTCATTAAACCAAAAATGAAATAAGGCTCGTTATTCTGAAGGTTTGTTGATCCGAAAATAAAATAAGGTTTGTTATTCCGAAGGTTCGTTAATCTGAAAATGAAATAAGGCTCGTTATTCCGAAGGTTCGTTGATCCGAAAATGAAATAAGGTTCGTTAGTCCGAAAATGAAGGTTCGTAAATCCGAAAATAAGATAAGGCTCTTAAAATTCAGAAAATAGAGTAAAATTCTGGTTGTGACAAAATATGGTGTTGTAATTACTAGGCCCGTTCACAAACAACGAAAATCGAAATTTCAATCGCGATCCAAATTTCAAATTTTTTTTCGACCGTTCATACACAGGGAAAAATCGCACTTCGCAGCAAGGAAAGAACGATCAGTGGCCAAACTGCGCATGCGCGAAACTTGCATGACCGAAGACTGACCCCGCCCGCAGTCCCAATAGAGTTTCGCACGCGCTACGAACGATGGGATTAAAAACACCGATTTCCGAATCTCGATCGCGCTCACACACACGACGCTTGGCAAAATAATCGCGATTATTCTGAAAAATCGCACTAATAGTGCGAGTTGGATCGCGATAAGGATCGCGGTAATTAGTGAGATTTTTCTGTCCACACTGGAAAAAATTTCGAAATTTTGATCGCGATAAGAAAATCGATTTTTAAATCGCACTTTTTCCCTTGTGTGTGAACGGGCCTATTGTCTTATGCATTCTTTGATACGAGGCATGTTCACTTTGAAAAGCGGGTGCCAGCATACTCATACTCTCTTCGGACACATAAACACATATGAACACACACATGTAAACAGGCACACATAAACACACGCAATTCCATACAAACTTTTATCGGCGACGTATAGAATGCCGTCGTAATTTGTAATTTCATTTGTACATGTATGCTAACAATGAAAGTAGAGGTATTTTCTCCTCCGGAGGATGAGCTCGCCCCCTCCCACTCCTTCACTTCTTCATCATTGTCAGGATAGTACATTCATTATTTGAAATAATTACCATATTCTGCGACTCTAACATGTCTCAAGCAGGAAAAAAAAATCACACATGCGTGGACTTAAAATTAAAGGCTTTTAAACAAATAAACGATCAAATATACTCAGCAAGCAGATTTCAAATGTAACATCTTTAATTAGCTTCACTGTGAAGAGTGGAATGTAATCCACTTGTAATGCAGTTCTCCACTTTTTTGCGTGACATGGTAACACATGGAATTCATGTCATTATGACAAAATGTAAGCCAGTGCTTTGTATCATTTCTAGCTCTCGTAAAGTTAAGTAAATTGGGCTTTACACTCCATTACAGTACGTGTATGATAGCCTTTGCCATGACACTAGTTGTATTACCTATTACCATATTACCATATATTTTCTTTTGTGTGTAAAACCCGATTTTGGACACATATTTAGGTGTGCTGTTGGGATATTCAAGTTACAGTACCCATTGTTAGAATCGAAAAAAACCCCAAAACATGAGTTGTCAGTTTGCATGCATTTCTTTTTTTTTTTTTTTTTTTTTTGGCGGGGGGGGGGGGGGGGGACCGCGGTCACCATCTTAAAATAAAGGGAAGGCATTCAAAATGAAAGGGATGGCATAGTATTGGCTGAGATGGGGCGTCAGGTTTCCAACTTTTTTTTTGGTGAGATAATGAGAAACTTCTTACAAAATATGAAAGAGCACGTAGTTCTACGAGGAATTCAAAGTTTATTCGATGTAAATTGGTTTTGAAATGGCTGAGATATTCAAAACAATGGGATCCTAATAAAACGTTGGACCCACCTTTTGTTTGGCCCAATGTTTTACTTTGTTTTTGGATATCTCGGCCATTTAAACCGATTTTAATACAATACACGTTGAATTTATTTTGGAATTGTATCCTTTTTAAATTTCACAGGTGATTTGTAATTATCTTGCAAAAAGTTAAAATTTGAATCTCCCATCTCAACCAAAACTATACTATCCCTTTAGAATACCTCGCCTGTTTGAAATAAATCGATCTCTTTATAAGACACTAATACCCCAGAGGATCGATAGACACCCCCACACACATACACACAGACACAAAATAAAAAGGGGACTAACTGCAAGCACCTTACAAAAACAAAACACGCCCCGTCATTGGATATTGTGCAATTAATTAAAAAACAAACAAACAAACAAACATACATGTATAGATGTTGGCGATTATATTGGTCGTTATCATACATAATAGATATGATACCGAGTGCTGAAAAATAACCATTAAGGTGGATGATGTGAGATCATATTTACACGGAGCCGCTGCATGTCGAAGATAACGACTACAGTATGGGGAAGGTGGGGCATAATGAAGCACTTAATTTCAAACTTGCAATATGACATCGTTACTGTTATTATTAAAAATGTGAGGGTGTCTGAAAATGGGCTATAGAAAAAATCACACAGTCCCCTACGCTCTAAATCCAATCACTCAGGTAAATAATTGTTCAGACTGAATTAAAATCAAGATTCTTGATCTACGCCACTTCTTCACGCAACACGACGTGCTTTACCTGAAGATATACACGTGTATCATCCTCCTCAGAGACAATATAGAATTTTCATTGCGTAATATTCAAGCAGTTTTTTGATTACGACAACGTATTTTGTCATTACAGTGAGTTCATTTCATTTTCGGATTAACGAACCTTCGGAATAACGGACCCTATTTCATTTTCGGATCAACAAACCTTCGGAATAACGAACCTTATCATACATTGTATATTCGGATGAACGAACCTTCGGAATAATGGACCCTATTTTATTTTCGGATCAGCGAACCTTCGGAATAACGAACCTTCGAAATAGCGAGCCTTATTTCATTTTCGGATTAACGAACCTTCGGAATAACAAACCATATTTCATTTTTGGATTAACGAACCTTCGGAATAATGAACCCTAGGTCATTTTTGGATTAACAGGCCTTCAGAATTGCTAACCCTATTTTATTTTCGGATCAACGAACATTTTGAATAACGAACCTTCGGAATACAATCACAAATGTTCGGATTAACGAACCCTTTTTCATTTTTGGATTAACGAACCTCTAGGTATAGGGAATTTGCATGTTTCGGATCAATGAACCTTTGGAATAATTAACAGCACCCGAATACTTATGTAGAAGTTAGAACTCTAAGCGACTTTTCTGAGGGCTAGGCATTGACGTGTCGTAGTAGCGTAGTCAATTTTTTTATGGTGACAGGGTTTCTGTGTCTGTTCAAAACAAGTAAAGACGGCACTAAGTCAATGTTTAAGCAAGTCTACTTCCCTTGTTCAGAGTACATTCTACAGTGTATAATTACTCTACAAGTTTAATTTCTGATGATGCCCCATTAGCGATACTGATGTTACTTTACAGTACCAGGTATGTTGGTCAGCACAATTTTTACCATTTGATTTAAGTTCTTTTACCTCCGCCAAGGGAGAAGGTTATGTTTTCATTCATGTTGTGTTGGTTTGTCCATATGCAAAATAACTCAAAAAGCTGTGAGTGGATTTGGATGAAACTTGCAGGAAAGGTTGAGAATGACACAAGGAACAAATGTGAAGTGATTGAATTTTGGTGGTGATCCAGCAATTTTTATGGATTTTATGAAGGATTTTCGATATTTTGGCATGTAGGGTCATTAAACTTGGAGGTTCAAGGTGCACATTTTTGAGGTTTTCATATGTGCACTAAAGTGCGCGCTCTAGTTTCTGCTAGGGCGAGACGCGCCGTGCAGCTGAGGGTTGATGACATAACAAAAGGCTTCTCTTTTATATTGGGATATCACACGATTTTCCGCATGCATACATATGGGTGGAAATCACTGATCTCTATGGAAGAACAAGAGTATTGGTGGAAATATGCTGCTGGTGGAGATATCTGCGCTCTCAGAGTGCTTCTCTAGTTTCATTGCAGATTGCAGTGATTTTCAGTGAGTAATCAATGATTTAGATGCAAAAAGATGCAAATAGAGATGTGCATTAAAAAAAAAGATGTATGTGGAAGCGCATAGACACAAGTGATTGGAAAAGTTTGTGAGGTAACATTACAGTAGAATGTAAGTTTTATTTAGCACTGAGTTTCAGTAGTGTGGTTTAATGAGCAAGCCCTGCATTAACTTGTTCTCTGTTTTCTTTCTTTTATTTTGTTTTCATGGAGACTTACAATAAGCAGCTGGACTTCAACCATGGTTATGCAAACCAAATGTTCTCCCTTGATAATGTCATCAGAAGTATATTCCAGAAATACAACAGTTACTAAATTATCACATACAGTTTTAAAATTGGACCTTGGAAAAGTACAATAAAAACAAACAAACAAAAGGGGGAGGGGAGAGGGGGAAGAAAAGAAGTAATCCCATCATCACTACATTGTAATAATAGGTCATAGCACTCTCTCAGTTTTGGTGTGTATCATCTCTTATTTGAATGAAGACCACAAATACATCAATGCCTTTAAAGCCTTCTCATTATCAAGATTATACGACTGTCCACCAAATAGAGTGACAACAGAAGAAAAAGATTAGGAAAAAAAGTAATTTGTTTTGCAATAAATTTGGCAATAAATTCACTGACCAATGTGAAGAAATCATCAATGCTCTTTTATCTTTAGGTACCAGTACTTCTTATCAAGGGTTGTACGAATCAGCGATGGGCCAATCTGAAAGTTCTTCAAAGACTGAGGCAGCATGCGGGCTGCATGGAGAATACCAGAGCTACCGCTCTCTCTTTTCGGCCGAGGAACAAGATGAGCTACAGGCCGTTTTTGACAGTATCTCCCAACAGAAGGGAGGGAGTAGCAAAAATAACTCAACTGGTACTGCATCAGCATTCACCGAGTCCCAAATGCAGGTAAATCTTGCCCCTTTATATTACTGATTACTTTAATTCAAAGTGCTTGTGACATCATTTGACAGTACACACCTACGTAGTTATCAAGGTACCTCTGCCAAAGGAGGTTATATTATTCTTTGCCGGCTGTGGTTTGTTTGTTTGTCGGTCTGTTTGCAAAATAACTCAAAGAGCTTTGAACAGTTTTGGATGAAATTTTCAGGACTAGTTGATAATGATACAACAAATAGATGATCAAATTGTGATAGTTATCTGGATCACTGGCTGGATCCATAGGCATTCCTTGCCACTTGCTTTTGCAACCCTCAGAACCATTGCGCTGTTGACCAGAAAATATTGCGAAGGCACCAACAGCCGGCCAGCAGTGAGGGTATGTTGTTAATGATTAAGGGTATGTTGTTAATGATTAAGGAATCTCATAATGCATGATAATATGAATGTAGGACTGTAATATAGGGGGGAAAATCACAACATGGTAGAAATTAGCTACTTGGTGAAGGTGTGCGTTCCCTGAGCGCTTTTCAGATTTTTAACGAAATTTGTTTCCTTGGGTGAAACAATCAACTCTTTTTCTCACAACAGGAGTACCTTGGCGACAGGCTACCGGGGACGACGGTATCCCGTCTCTTCAATCAGATGTGGCTCTTTCAAGGCGCTTTCAGCAAGTCGTCTCTGGCGTCCATATCCCACGAAGCGTTTGTCGTGGTCATGGCTAAGCTCCTTAAGGGAACCATGGAGGAGATAAGTCACATGGTCTGTTGCCTAGCAGCAGAGAATGCTGACAGAATATCCAAGGCAAATCTAGCCGAGGTATGTTACCAATAAACTGTTGATGTCTTCAAATGCGTCATGTATCGGAGAGGGTTCCATGACATTTGCTCCTGCGACGATTGCTCTCATGAAATCATAACTATATGCATGCTGTAAGCATGCTACCTACAAACACAACCCTAACCCCAATCCTAATCCTCTCATCAAACTAAACCTAAAACCCATCACAACCCTGACCCTAACCATAAGTTCCTGGAGAAACTAAGACCAGAACAATTGTCACAGGAGCAAATGTTGTGTCACAATCGGAGAGAAAATCCCCATGAGTATAGATCTTTGCTGTTATATCACACATTAAGAGCTACCAATGCCGTGCAGCTGATATTGCCAAGATAATTTTCTCTTATTGGTTTTCCAGTGGAAGTCTGTTATAAATTGATATTACTGGCTTCAGTTGCTGATTCTGAATAATTTGTGTCATCTTTTTGAAAAAAGTTCCCCAAAGCCATTCATCTGTAGGGATGGATGCTTGTGTTGGCTGCATTCCCAACCATACCATGAAGCCTTGTATCTGAGTGCCCTAGCCAGTGCTAGAAATGCAAACTTTGCATATTGTACATCTCAACTCTAGTATGTTTTCACCAATTAAACTGGAACTTTCCATACAAAGAAGAAATTCACCTAATTGAGAAATAGATAACTTTCCTTAAAGGAAATATCTATTGTATGTGACCACAAGTTTTAATTAAATTCTCTGAATATCATGGTGTGTAATATGAAGGCAAAAAGTTAAAGATTTTTGTATGGCATTTCCTTCTAATCTTTAAATGAGATGGAATTTTTGACTGTGACCATGACAACAACACTTATACAAGCTATTAAACCGCTTTAAACACCTTCATCTTGTAGTTTGTTGGTGACATCCTGCGTTCCTACGAGAAGGCGTTACGAGCATCAGACAAAATGGGGGGCTGGCAGGTGACTTCAGATGCCGATTCTGTCAAGAGATTTGTTAGATACACCCTGCATAGCATGGAAGGAGGTAAGATACAAATCAAAATGATATTAGGGGGCTTGAATCCTCCTCCTTTTCAGCATAGTATGTTGTTCTTTGAGTGAAATGAAGGAATGTGTCATTCCATGTATATGTGGAAGTGTATGAAAGTAATAAACATTCTCATAGCAGCCCCAGTGTGTAGATTCAGATTTTGTAGTGCAAAAGGTTTGTCAAAAAGTCTTAAAAGTCTTTGGTGCTTCATTTATGTGTATGTCACATGAACATTTTGTACTTTGTATAGGGATATCAAGTCAATTTTCAATTTAGTTTTTGTATATTCGTGATGCTTGCCTGAATACAATGCAGCAATGCTTCATGTCCATGTTGGGGGATGTGTGTGTGTGCATGTTCAGTATTTCTTGGTATTTGTTTTTAAAATTGTATGAATGCCGATTGGCGGGGGGGGGGGGGGGGGGGGGGGATTGTATAATGAATATCATGCGAGGTTTCCGACACTTAAATTTTGCACTTAAGATATATGAGTTCACATTATATGTGCTTGAAGTATGCGTGATTTGTTGGTGTCCATAAATTGGTAGACAGAATATTTATACAGAGGAAACTCTATTTGTGTAACAGTGATGTAATGAGGTAGTGCCTCTAATGAAAAAAACAAAAAAAAACAAAACTATTTTGATCTTGACCCCTTCATTACATAAAGCTTTTCCTCTTCATGTTTATTCATCTACCTTAGCCCATTGAGGACAGGCTGATTTTGTTATAATACACATTTCCCATAGACACCTGCCCAAGCATACTCAGGACCTGTCTTCAACGGGTTAACTGAGTATGCACCCAGTTTTTAACATTTTCTGTTTGTCTCTTCTCTGTAACAAGATGATGATGGTGTCTTGGATGAGTCTCTGGTGCAGTCGTGGTTGGAGAAAACAGTTGTCTTCTACTCACTCCTCACAGATCTCTTCCAAGTCTGTTTTCACCCAGGAAAAACACTTACCAGGGTAAGCAGTACCTCCTCCCCCTTCCACCACTCTGTACTGGAATCAATCAATCAATCAATCAATCAATCAATCAATCAATCAATCAATCAATCAATCAATCAATCAATCAATCAATCAATCAATCAATCAATCAATCAATCAATCAATCAATCAATCAATCAATCAATCAATCAATCAATCAATCAATCAATCAATCAATCAATCAAAGCATGCAAACAAACACAAAAACCTCATAGCCATTTTGTTTGGGCAAAAGTTACATTTTAGGGGATAAGTGTTATACATTGTGTGATTTGTTTTTTGTTTTTTGTTTTTATTTCCACAAGATGTACCATTTTGTGCTCTCAGCTGTGATGTTAGCAGTAATTTATGGCACAGGCAATATATTCACATTACCCATTTATATCACTCAGGCCCAACCACCATTTGCCTTATATTGAAATTATGAGGTGGTGCATTATGATTCTGAGTTGTCAAGTCTTGCAAATCAAGCTGATTTCCGTTCATTTGCTTTGATAGTACAACTTAGTCACATAACCTCTCTTTCCAGGGCACTAGTACAGCCTCAGCAGAATCCTACGATGACACTGCCGACACCGTCATCGATGACGTCCTGCACCACGTGCCCACCTTGCCCCTCTGTGGCGGGGCCGTGAAGTCAAAGGTCACGTCCCTGCTGGACCTGCCCACCCTCCTGACGCTCAACTATCACCTGCCCCATGAGCTGCGCCGCGAGTGGAGGTTCCTCTACTCCTCCTCTGTCCATGGCTCAAGCTTCTCCACGCTCCTGTCCCACATCCAGGGCAAGGGGCCTTCCATCATCCTCGTCAGGGACACGGAGGGTAGGACCTTTGGTGGGTTTGCCTCCGAGAGCTGGCGCCTGGGACCAAACTTTGTCGGTATGCTGTCATCTTGTGATTCTTGCCTTACCCAGTTCTCTGCAACATAATGATAAAATCCCATAGCTTTCATAACGTAGTACATTTAATTTGCTCCTTGTAAGCTATGGGTTTCTGTCTTTGCCTGTATTTGCAGATTGGTCTGTTGGTAAAAAGAAAGATACATAAAGAATACGTAAACATGTTTCTTAATGGAATATATGTTGGGTTCAACAAAAATGGCCATCAAAATGCCGTTGGTGAAGACTTTACATTGTATCTACAGCCTACATGGGATGGATATAAATGTGGTAATAGTACTCTGTAATAAAGTGAACATTCAGAAATGAATAGCGGATCATATTTTCCACACCAAGAGGAATCAAAATCTCCAAAACATCAAAATTGAAAGTCAAAGTAGAATATATAACCAAGGAATTCTTACATTTAGTGAAAGTCATATCAAAAAGATTATGAATTTGCAATGTTCTATCAGTAATGGCCAAAGAAAAATGTAGTTGGAACCTCCCTGTCAAAGTGTAAATTCAAATAATTGCTTCTGTCCACACAATTATTGTAGACTCATGTTATTCTAGATTGAAAGGATGCCATGTCCAAGTGCTCTGACTTGTCTAGTATTGACTTGGAAATGTGGTGATGTCATGTTCTTCCCATGTCAGGTGACACGCACTGCTTCCTGTTCACATTGACCCCTGACCTTGGCATCTATGAGACGACTGGTCACAATGACCACTACATGTATCTCAACATTGATCAGCAGACCATGCCAAATGGCCTGGTAAGTGAAGTTGTGATTATCTGTCAGTTTCATGCATTCATTCATTGTCACTCATTTGCTCGTTGATTCATTCTTTCATTCACTCACTCATGCACTCATTCACCCATTCACTGATTCACCCATAAAGTCATACACTCAACCACTCATTTATTTATTTATTCATTCATTCATTCATTCATTCATTCATTCATTCATTCATTCATTCAGTCATTCATTCATTCATTCATTCATTCATTCATCCATCCATTCATCCAGCCATCCATCCATCCATCCATCCATCCATCCATCCATCCATTCATTCAACTTAATATGTCAATACATATATATGCCCCTGTGCTATTTTCTCGTAGTTCATGCTCAATGTGTAAAGATTGCATATTCACTGCAATATCTTGCTCAGAGATGTGGTACCATGTGATGTCAAAGCTCCTATTATTGTATTTCGTCAATATTTCTTTAAAAAAGAACATGATCTGATTATGGCATCTCTCATAGTCTGATTAATCATCTCTGTCCCCATGGATGATTATGTTATTTTACATTTAGAAACAGTTCATGTATGAGTGAGCAATTAAGATCACAATACTCCTTGTAAGAGCAATTCATTTCCGTCTTTGCTAGATCTCTTTGTGGAAACTGCTATTCTAGTACAAAAGTACTATTCCAATTGCTGGAATGCGTAATGGTACAAGAGCTGCCAAATATATAAATGACTAATGTCAATATTTTACTCTAAAGTAAAAAAGAGTTAATTATATTGAGTTGAAGTGGAGTTCTGAGCACTCATAACGACAGTCTTACTTTCATTTGTTGTGTCTTCTGTCATGTTCACTTCAATTCATAATTCAGATCATGTGCAGTCATCATTATGTCATTAAAGTTTTCATCTCACATGATCTTCTGCTTCTAAAAGAAGGGCAAATTTCTGATGAGTCTTTTGACCTTGTATGAGTATTCTTTCATGTAACAGTTCACCAGAATATTTTAGAGTGAAATAATAAACCTTTTGCCACAAAATTTTGGTTCACAGGGAATGGGAGGACAGTTTGAATACTTTGGACTCTGGCTAGACCAGGATTTCGGCAAGGGGCACAGCAGAGCCAGACCAACGTGCACCACGTACGAGAGTCCAAGACTGTCTGGATCAGAGGACTTTGTCATTGACTGTCTGGAAGCCTGGGCTGTGGGACCTGTCCCAAAAAAGAAAGCAGAAGTATGCATTTTTGTTGAGGAAGAATACTCGTGCCTTAACATTGGGAGTTACGAAGTAGCAGCATGTGCAATTTGCTTATTTTAATGAGTCAAACTAGCTTTTGAATGCAGTGGAAGGTAGTAGTGATGTCCCATGTTAGTCTTAGGTGATCCAGTCATCCAGTCCGCAGTCATGAACTCTGACCAGTAAATATTCTGCTGCGTTTCTGAATTTATATCTTGTTGGGCTGGCTAATGTCTTCATTGGAAAGGAAATATGTTTTCCTGGTTGTCAAAGACATACATATAATATGTGTGACTAAATGTGCTACTTAGATAAATCTATCTGGTAGTTCATATAGCCGTGAGATGCTTCTTTACAGTCACTCATTGTCAGTACATCAATGAAACTGAATTGGGTTTAGACTGAATTAGAGATTTCCCACGTGGAACATGCCTTGTAAAGAAAGAGGAGTATCCTTTCAAGGTCCAGTATTTGTTAGCTTGTGATATTTTTTGTTGGATCACCCACAATCGTGCCGTTCATCCTACCATTATAATGTCCCATATTTTATGTTTTCTGCTTGCCGACTGCACAAGATGAACAAATTCATAGTGGCTTGTACTTCAGGCCATTGTAACTCCATATTATTTGTTCAATATAATCCTTTAAAAAATATAAAAAGCAAGTAAACAAACCAACTGTTTGTTTTCAGGATGATGAGGAGGAAGGAGGCCCCAAGAGCATCCTGGACAAGGACCCGGAGGCCAAGGCACTCCTTGATCTGGTTGGGAAGGAGAGGAAGAGCGAGGGTCTGAGGGAAGTGGAGGACGACGCCACAGCAGATATACCAGAGGTTCATCATCTCCCTCCTCTGTCATAGACTGATGATAGAGATGGATAGATAGAGAGAAAGTGTGTGTGTGTGTGTGTGTCTGTGCATGTGTGTGTCTGTGTCTGTGCATGAATGAGCGGGAGAGTGAGAGTGTGAAGAAGGGAGAGTGACAGACTGACAAAATTGAGAGTTTGTTAAACTCACAAGCTATGACAGAGGCTTAGAAATGTGAATGCATCATTTACTATTTAAAGAAATGGTAACGAACACAGTGGATTTGCAGGTCTGAAATGATATCGTAGTGAAGTGTTGTGTCCATGTTAACAAATACTAGCCATCCACTGATAGGGTTCAACATATACATTGT
This sequence comes from Diadema setosum, assembly GCF_964275005.1. Taxonomy (NCBI): domain Eukaryota; kingdom Metazoa; phylum Echinodermata; class Echinoidea; order Diadematoida; family Diadematidae; genus Diadema; species Diadema setosum. The sequence continues at coordinate 16,185,571 of NC_092693.1, read as the reverse complement.
AGCATAACAATTGTATCTTGAATTTTGTAAATGTTGTTACCTTTTTTAAATGGGAAAGAATAAATGAATGAATTAATTGATTAATTAATGAACGAACAAACAAATGAATGAACAAACATGAGTGTTGTCAGAACCATCATGGAATGATGTAAAATGTATACTTGAGTGACCCGCACCTCGTTATAGTTAATGTTTATGCATGTTTAAATCACACTACGTCACTGAAATTCTGTGAAATCCCACTCACATACGGGAAAAATGCTGAAGATTCCAATGGAACCACAAGTTCAGTGATCGATACCGGAAATTTGCAGCTATCGTCGTCAATGTGAACGATGTGGAATAGTTGTGTGCTAAGGAAGGGGCCCGCACCTTGCCACCCGGGCTCCCATAGACAAAGCATGTAAAAGATGTGTGCAGGTGACCATGGTGATACTATAACAAGAGATGACTATTCCTAAAAAGTTAAGATTTTAAAGAAAAACTGGCAGGTTTTCACCTCAGTTTTACTTGGTTGTGGTAACCCTGCAAAGTTTCAAGTGTACTTAACACTGTCCCGTGCGTATATTCTTGTTCAGTAGGCTTGTAGCAATTTTACGCAGGGTGATGATATTAGGGCTCTTGGCGAGGTGCGGGTACCTCACTATACCCTGTCCTGAACAACCATTCAAGAGGAAAGGAAAACTTAGCGATGTGGCCAAAATTAATGGAATGTAGCTTATAGAAACTCCAGTTTAATTACGAATGTCATAGCTGCAGTTTAAATTGGTATATGAAGAAGAATTTAGTTACACAAATGCCATGATAGTATTAGATATATCATATTTTGAAAGTACTAGCTGCAAAGAGTAGATTACGAGTAGAAGATATATCTCTTCGTAGGACAGTACAAGGGCCAGTGTATCATTATGAGGGCTCATAGCTTTATCATCTCACAAAATGTAATGTGGCTAGTGCAGCCTAAACTGATGTGGAAGTACTGTGTATACTACAGCAGAATAACATTTATTGAGTTTTAGGATTGCAGAGGTCAGGATTTGAAGTACTTTGTGCTATGACCGTGGTCACTCCAAAGCATCATCCTTGATGCTAGGTGTTGGGGTCATCATTCTGATTGGATATAGAGGAAACTTTCTATCTACCAGATACTATAGCATTACTTTTATTAGACTATCGTCAGGAAGTAGAAACTAATCCACTTTAAGAATGTTACAAGATGCAAATAGAAGATGATATATGTTGGTGCAAAATCTAAGGTGTCCATACTTATTTGATGCGTGTATATTTCTGTAATGTCTCCACTCCACAATCTAATGGTGCTGGAGGCATATTTATTGTATGATATTTGTGTCAGCCTACCATTTCTGGAAGATTGGACTGAGAAGGGACAGAAAGAAGTATTTTTCCTCCACGCTATTTTGCTGATCTTGTCAAAATTTTGATATTTTGATTATATTCTGTATGCATTCCACATAAAATGTGTGCATGTGAACAGCAGCAACAGCAACAAATGCTAAGTGTCTCTGCATGTGATATCTGTTTTCATTGCAGTGTACACTGATTCATGACAATTGTGCCTTATCATGAAATGGTATAATTTAAGCGGATATTATTGAAATGTTACGTATACTGCTTTATTATTCTTGCCCTTTGTCTACTAACGTGCCCAAGTTTGTTTACAGTGCAATGTTTTCACCTTTGTCATGACAACTTACAATCTCTTGATTGTGGCAAATTTCTGTATTTCATCTCGTTTAATTATGCAATTTTGGGTTTAACAATACTTAAAACGAATGTCTGTTTGATGACTTAAAGGAGCACAGTTCACATACTTAAATGTTCTGCTTGTAGCAGCTCTCTCTGTGCCTTTGGTATATATGTGTTTTTGTTTTTTAATGTATCCACAACAGTTTACTGTAAAAAACAGTGACATTTAGTTATAACTTGGTCTCCATTTAACAGTCAAACACATGTAATTTAAGCCTCCATCAGCAGTTTATGCAGTTCACTGTTCAGCGATGCAAATCATTAGCTGCTTGATGCTAGCAAATGTAGCAAAATATGTCCTGTTCTGTATGTGCATAGTCACACAGCTTTGAGAGTTAAGAAAAGTTAAGAAATCAAAGTGATGGTTGACAAGTTGATCACTTCCACACATGCACACTTGGAAATAGGGCAAATTGTGCTCTATTATTGGACACCATTAAATTAGTGCAATAGTCTGGAAAACAGAGCATTGTTAATAAAAGCACACATTGGACAGGCTCTGGTATAAAATACAGACAAACTTAGGACACAAAAATATATATTTGTATTGTATTTGCTAGAATGTTTTATTGAAAAAAAAAATACTAGTAGTATTACTGGGTGCATGCAGATGTTATGTACATCCATTGTAATTGATGTTGTGGACATGATGTAAACTATGATGGACCTCTTTCCGTCTTGCACACATCATGAGAAAGATTAAATGCAAACGTGTACTGGAATTCGCTCCTCCAGTGTGAAATGATGCAAGTAAGTGCTATATTTTTCCCCGCCCCCAACCAGGTCAAAAGAACACCAGTTTGGATTGATGAGAAAAACTATTGTTGGCAAAACTTTGCTCACTCAAAGATAGCTGATAATTTCAAATTAGTGAAGTACTGCAACAGAACTGAAGGAGCAGATATTGATTCAATGATTCACATATTTATATGTCCTGGAACAAAACTCCAAAATACATGCATTGATAGTTAGGTTTCAATTCTTTTCATGCAGTCATTTTGCATATATATGTACCTCAGAGAAGCTGCCAATGCTTGCGCAGTATTTTGGACGCATTTTCAAATACAAATATATATTCATATAATTATACTGTATAAGATGTGTACTCGTTATGTAAATTCCCCCCCCCCCCCAAGAAATAGAATCATTGCAAATGAGAAGTTTGACAGACTGTATTTAGAAAAATGAATTTTGGTATTTGTGCTCTGACTGTATCATGAGTTGGAAATTCAATTTCAAAACTGATTTTCCATTCCATTTATTTTCAAATTTGTCATGTGGACAATGCTTTGAAGCACATTTCTTTTTTTCCCCGATTATGGATGAACTGTACATTCCTTCTTATGGTTTTCCTTCCGACTGCCTGTTATTGTTTGTATATAAACATATATATTTTTTACCGGTGGGGAAGTCAGTGGGTATGGGAATGGTTTTGAAATTGTAATTTGCATATTGTGGTAACATTTTGTGAAATCCTAAGTTTTTCCGAAATGTTGAGCAGAACAAGAGAGTGGGCTCAGTGCAAGTTCATCCACTGCCTATGTCTGTGACTATTGACGTCTACTTACAAAAATATCAACTGACCCCTGGAACATGTGTCCTGTTTGTTTGCGAAACACATTATCAATAAGTGGACAGCGTGGCAATATTGGGAATGGTGACTGGTGCATTACGTTTATGTGATCAAAATGTTGCCGATTCAGGTGACAGACCCTTGCTTCAGGGAAACAAATTTGGAAGAAATCTTTTACAGCCATTATCATCTAGTGGTGCATATTATACATTACAACAGGCAAAGGCACCATCTCGTTTCCAGTATACACTGTAGTAATGACATTTGACTGGAGGCTGGACCCTGTGGAAAGTATGCTATTCATATTAACATAGAAAACCATTACTAACATAGAAGACCACACTTATAATCTTCTTCCAGTTGAAGAATGATACGTTTGTGTACTGGCAAACACTGCGGGAAGTTGTGGTACACGTACTGCTCTTCAATGAAGGATTTATTCTCATGTATTTTTTTTCCAAAATATGAAATTATTGTGAGTCAGTATCTGTCAATCTGATGCAGATCAGATGAAAATGCAATCTTCTTGGCTAGTATGTGGATATTTTGCATATTGAAGTTTATATTTTTAAGCAAAAATATGAAAAGTTTGTATGTGTTATGTGTCAAATATTAAATTTTCTGAATATGTGACTTGACAACTAATATCCAGTAATTCCCGGTCATGGATAAATGCGTGTGTTTGAATTTGGCAGCAACACATTTACTGTATATGCCATATGTTTTGCAGGAGTTTTATTTTCGTGAATTTTGCGAGTCGGGTGCTATTAATAATGCACGAAAATATCAAATCTGATCCCAACAGGAATGCGACATGCACTTGTACATTTCTCCATTGATTACTGCACTCCACGATCGCATATTTAACCACTTGTGAAATTGTCCGGAAGTCCCGATTCACAAAATATTAGACTTGCATAATACTGTATATGGTGTATACAGTACATGTATTCGTGATTTACAGCAGCAGTCTGATGAAGCTGGAACTCTGTGAAACATGTTCCATAAAAGTTGTTGGAAAGAGGGCTGTGTGAAGGACACGACACCTTATTCTACTTTATATCACGAAACTTGACAATGTGGTAGTGAATGGCAAATATTACTTTATATTTGGCAATCAACATAGATAGGGACAAAAACAAACAAACAAAAATATCTTGATTTAATTGCAATCATACTGCCATACTAATCAGAGAAGTATTTGTGCTACACGTCGTGTCATTTTTTTCTGTTTTATTTCATTGTCAGCATAGGCTGAAAATGTATAGCATAAGAGCAACTGGTTTTTCAAAAAGTTATCAGAAACAGTAGAATATGACCTCCCTGTCATTAGTTAGTAATAGTATATGTCTCATTCTCTTCTCAATACATGTATTTAAATACTGAATCACAAACCAAGCTTCCCCAAGATTTGATTATGGAATTAATAAAGTAGAAAAACCTTCGTCTGTGCTATTTACAGATGTTTTACAAGAGTTATTTTTCCCCAGAAACCAGTGGTCAGAATGATGAGGGAGAGAAAAATTCTCCACCTGCAAAGAATTTGTGCAACATTCACCTGCAGCTACAATGAATTACAGTTGAACCTCTCGTATCCGGACAAGTCGGGACCGGGGCTCAGCCGGATAAGGGATTTGGCCGGATACGGGAGACTCAATGCTTTATACATGTACATATACATACACATGTACTGATGTAGCCCATTGTAGTACCACATGTAGTAATGTGTATACTGCAACCTTTTCATTGTTACATTTGGGGATGTTTCAGGATGTTGAAATGTCTGAAGGTAAGCAATTTGGAAGGAAATTTGATGCAATGTATGTTAATCATATTGGAAGTAATATGTAATTCAAGTGTGTTTGGGTAGGAGTTCTCAAGGAGTTGGGAATCCCCCTTTCTTCCCGCAATTATAAAAAAAAAAAAAAAAAATCACGGCGAGATTGCGTCCGGATAATAGAGAGATCCGGATAAAGGGAGGCCGGATAATAGAGGTTCAACTGTACTGTAAAACGCGAGGAATGTTCGCATGCATTTTAATTTCGCGAATTTCGTGAGCGGCAATATTCACGAAATTAAAATGCACGCAAAAGTTCTTGCCTACACAGTATGCATTGGATGCCAGTGGCAAGTCACAAAAATTTCATGCTGAGAGAAAGGCCGTCGGCTCCAATTCGCAAAATTTTCATGGCGTGAATATATCTTGTTTTACAGTACAATGTATGCTTCAAATTACATGGAAAGAACAGAATGTTTTTATACAACACAATCTTGATTTATAATGATTTTCAACAAATGCTACATTTAATACAAAAAGATATACAAGTCACCAGTTTATCTTGTAGATGCTTATCTGATATTCTGCACAATGATGATTTGGATACATGTACTTTGCTACAAAATTTTGGGACAATCAATATTTGGAGGAAAAAATTATACAGAGAAATTATACATCAACTGTGATGTGTGAAGATTTACACAATATCAAAGATGGAATGTGTGCCCTCAGGTGGAGGATGTACAAAGAATGGGCAGGGTCACTTCTAAACTGGGTTGAGCAGTTTTCACAGAGTGGAGACTGGGTATTATCATCTGGCCGTACATGACCTTTTGAGATTATCTCCATCAGCAGGGTGCTACCTAAACACTTGCCCGATTGCCCGGGGCAAGTGAAAATGAAATTTGGGCAAGTGTTTTTGAGCAATGAGAACAAATGCTTGCCCGAATTGGGCAACAAAAAGTTTTGAAGCCACCTTTTTTTTTTTTTTTACTTTAATATTCCCCCCCCCCCCAACAAACCCACAAAGTCAACCATACAGAAGCCAAAAGATAATGGCTGTTTGTGATGCAACACACTTTATATCTCTCATTTCAGCAACTTTCCAACACTTACATGAAGAAGCCCTAATGCAATGCAAAGGCAACACTCGAATGGACGAAGTTTGTTACTCCATTGTGTTTAAGCGTGCTAATCAATGTATGCTGTTCCTTGAAATGATTGTGTTTTATTAAGCCCTTGACTTACACATGATTTTCTATATTATTTCCTTATATATTTTGGACTTTCTTTTTGGGCAAGTGAAATTAATATTTGGGCAAGTGTTATGCAACGAATTTGAAAATATGCTTGACCGACCGGGCAAGTGATAAAATTTAAAAAAAAGTAGCACCCTGCCAGTAGCCTGGACTTTGATGATTATTTTTAGTATCCTCCTCACTGTCCTAGGGTGCATTCGAGCGCTCTCCTTAAGCGAACTGTACCGTACCATACCCGCGCCAGAGGAGCACTTGAACGATCCTAAAGTGTACTGTACCATAATTGCACTGAGCCAAAAAGTGGACCACTTCCCGATGTGCTCCAAAAGGGCACCAGACGGGTACCAAAAGTTCGCATGTAAAGTATGAGCGTATCATGCGCATACATCATAATGCAGAGACATCATTTTCTTTGTTCAGGACAGCTGTAAGTAGTTCAAGTGCACCACATGAATGACTCCTTTGCTACAAAATGCATGACCACTTCTAAAAGTAACTCATGAGGTACGCTTCCTCAACAGAGCACTGGAACGCTCCAAATCTGGCACAGTTCAGTACGGTACGCTTTAGTTCAGTTTGCTTTGGTTCGCTTTAGAGCACTCGAACGCACCCTTAGAGACAGATTACAGTCTCAGATTGTTCATAAAAAGAATGAATGTGCATCCTTGGCATTGGTTTTATTATATAATATTGACTGTGATTTAATACGAGCAAGAAGATGATAATCAAACACTACATTAAGTTCTTTTGACATACACGGGTCAATATTCTTACAGTGAATCAAAGTGGTAATGTTTAATAGATGATCTCGCAACATTACAAGCACAGAATCACAGGACTGTTAACCACAACACATTTGATTTATGCATACTAAATTGGTTTCTTAGTATGACTGCCTGGAACCATAAACTGTAATGCTCTTTCAAATTACAGATATTTCAGGATTTTAATGGCAATCATAAATTAATAAAGGAAATACAGACTTTCAGACCATCAAAAATAACTTTGCCAAATGAATTTACATGTATCTACATAACAACAATGCTTTTACAATAAACATACTCTGTAATTGTTTAATACTGCTGAAGGTGTCTCAGGAACTGACATACCTGTCTTCAGTGCTTGGACAGTTCCTTTCTTTCTACACATCAAATGCCTTCCAAATGAGTAGAGCCTGATGCAGAGTACTGAAGTGTGACATCATAGCCATGGGCATTCATCGCCATGGAAACTGGTTCTAAACAACCTCACATAGCCCAATTTTGTATCTGTGAACACAAAGGTTGCTAACCATGCTTGTACCTGGTTCATACTCACTGCCTGAAGCTTTTTGCAAGGATATCTTGTTTGGAACCAGGGCTAAGTTATAACAAAAGACTGTGACATCATTGCTTCGGTACTCTATGGATTGGTTGGACAGTGTTACACATTAATTTGAGCATTGTCAATATACAAGGTGTATGACTTTCCTGGTGATTAAAACAGGGCCTAGCTTCAGGAAGCTGTACTATGCCACATAAACCTGCCAATGCATCTGGAGTTGTACACATGAACTATGCCTCATTTTTTGTTGTTGTTGAATTATTTAAATGAATTTTATTCTACTGACAATTAACACACACATATATACTAAACGCTGACTATAAGCACATATGCATTAATTCATTATGTACATGTACATTATTTTGAAGTATTGCACCAATGAAGAAATAGAAGACTAGTCAATTCATCACTCCACTCGCTTTAAGTACTGCCCTGCAGTATTGTTCTAAAATGGACTAACGCCTGACGACAATCGCAAAATTGGATGCCATCTGCATGCACCACACATAGATCAGCTAGCAAAGAAAGCTACTACACCATCATGCACCTGTACAAATGCCCTATGAGACCAGTTTGTTTTCCAAGAAATGCTGACATGCAATTGCATACCACGACTTAAACAATCTATCTTCACGAGTGCATTTCAACGCATGAAGGCCAGAGATTCCTAGAACTTCAACATTAGTTTTTATCTTGCGTATTGCTTGCCTGCAATAATGTCCACTCAGTCTATCATTTCTCTGTTTTTTTCAAGTGTTTTCTCATGAGCTGTGACGATTGCGTGGTGTAGAATGTGTGTCTGCATACTTGCTGCATTGGCAACTGAGCATTCTGACTAGTAAACAGAAATTCTGCATATCAGGAATGGTTAAAAAAAAGAAAAAAGTTCAGGATAATTTCTCTGAAGACATGCCTCCTGTTATTAGAAATATATGCCCAAGCATATAACAGTACTGTCAATATTCTAACACATTATAACCGCATCACAAATCAAAGAGATTGCATAATATAATCTTCTACAAGCTTACCTACCTCACTTACTCAAACATTTGAAATCTACAAATAAACTCCACAAAGCTATAGTATACAGTATCTCAATGTACTATTCTATATAATCCAATTCATGCACATACAATAAATACACAAATGATATACATGTACTCATTTTCACAAACATGTAAATAAATGTTGCAGTTTAAAGTCGATGTTCCAACTACAGGACTAATATCCATTCTGCATTTCATATTTAGTCCACAGCCCTTAAAGGGTTAACTGTAGGTAGTGCATAAAACACCACATGCCAACTATATGCACTGCCAGCATTAAAGGTACACTCAAGACTAAACCAATGGCTATCTACTTTCTTCTTAACATTTGCCTTTGAGTAGCAGCTGCTGTTTAGGTTGATCTTGTGTGAGCACCAAACCTTTCTTTTCTTCTTCTTCTCCTTTTTTTTTTCTTCATGCAAATCAAATTACAAAATAAATGTACACAAAGTACAAAGATTTGGTTGCAGCTCAGACAAGGGCCTGTTAAGGTGGGTATTACAGCAATTCATCACTTTATAGGTGCATTGACCACTAACAACATGTTTAGAGTCCATTCTCTGTTTGTAGTCAACACTGATGCATGAATGCTGCCTGGAAAATAGTTCCACTACCACAAGTACTACAATGTATCTCAGAAATGTTCAATCATCCACCTATCTATCCATCCATTCATCTATCTACTTATTTATGCATCTATGTAAATTGAACATTTCTGTGTTTTTGTTTTTGTTTGTTGTTTGTTTGTTTGTTTGGTTTTTTTTTTTTGGGGGGGGGAGGTTGTAGAGTTAGAAATGAATTCATAATTCAATATGAATGCATATTTTGTCTCTTGCAAAGCTTCTGTGATAATAAGCACACAACTTATCAGTGTATCCCAAAAATGCTACAAAACACAATTTGTCTATTTTGTTGATGTTGGTGTAGTTGTTGATGATTTTTTTTTTCAAACTCCCTTCAGGGTTGAATGTAAAATAATCTGGAAACCCAGTTTATGCTGGCACATTCAAATACATGAATATCACTGAACTTGAGAGTTTTGACACACTGGCAGAACCACGTTCTACTTGAGTTTTCAAGTACAACTATTTCTGCAATGCCCTAAAAAAAAAAAAAGTTCACAAAGGTAAACAAGCAAGGGCAGCGTCGCTTTAAGCAGTACAAAGTCATCGTTACATCATTTTGCTTTCATTCTGGGAACACAACTATCATCATCCAGCCTGCAAGGTTGTCAGTAAACCTAAATACTCTGCCTCAATTTGTGCCATGCTTATCTCAAGCTGAAGTCGTCATCATCGTCGTCCTCCTGCCCGTCCACAGCGCCTCCCTCCGCCCCGCCGGCACTGACTCCGCTGCCTCCAGCCCCGCCTGCTGCTGATGACGATGAAGCCTGTTTCTTGGACCCACCGCCTCCCCCTGGAACCCTCAGGCTCCTTGCAAGCTTGACATACTGAGAAAATGAGAACAGAGGATAAGTCCTATACCTCACCGCCTATTAACATGCAAACATCAGTGATTCTACACACTAAAAAAGAAAAATAGACAGAAATAAAAACATGTTCACTCAACTGCATAAGAGTTTTTTAGTCAACCCATCCTTTTGATACATGGCAAGCATATTCTCAACAGTGGAAGATGAATTTTCGAGTCCTTCTGAGAAGTGTGTTTTACCTTTAAAGGGAAAAAATAGACTGACATCTCAATGTTACGTTCTATGGGAATGACAGCAAAGTGTAATTTGACACAGTGAGAAAAAAAACCTTTTTTTTTTACAGTATTATCTTCAAAAGAATGCTAGACAGTAAATGATGCTAACATAGAGAGATTGACCATGAAAATTCTTCTTGTATAGATGTCTTGACCTTTGACCTTTTTGATAATTGACCCTACTGCCGATGTCATCATATCTTTTGAGATATGAAAACCTGACATGGTAAATGTTTAACCCTAATCAGGCTGGGGGGGGGGGGGGACGGAATCCGCCCCCCCCTCGACGTTTCGCGCAATATCTTCGCAACGCGATAAGCTCCCGCCGCGATGTTTCATGACTTTTTTCTTTCAAGTATCGCGCAACTTTTGAGACCCAAATTGTTGCGCCCGCGCGTACCGTTTTGACGCGACGCCCGTTCGAAAAAAATTTGTCAACCCCAAAATTGCTCCAAAACGTGATTTTGTGTACAAATCCAATGCAAATTGTGTTTTTTCAATTAATTCACATAAAAATTCATATCTTCACTTAGAATGGCCGAAATAAATTTATTTTAGCATAATAATGCTTCGAAAAATGTCTGTGACAAATTTTGGCCAAAAACAAACAAAAACAAAAGGTCAAAAAACAAAGAAATACATAAGAAATTCAAAAAACAATAAAATATATAAGAAATTAATTTCGATACAGATTTTTTTTTATCCTATGTCTCAGAAGAATGATACAAGAAACATTTTTAAAAAGAAATTAGCTTAATTGGACCATTAATAAGTGATTTAGAGCCCCAAACTGATTTTATGCATAAATTACAATAATTAATTAATATAAAATGTAAGAAAATTTTTCGGAGAAAGCAACCATACATTTTGATAGAATACGTCGCGGGCGTCGCGTGTGCCGATTTTCGGCGCAATCGCGCGTTCCATAGGCGAGATCTGAAGGGGGGGCGGAATCCGCCCCCCCCCCCCAGATATAGCATAGCCAAAAAAGCCCAGCCTGATTAGGGTTAAACAATATCACAGACAAAACAAGCACCTGAAAATAGAAACTCTGGTCATGACTACAGAACAAACAGAGGAAAATGAAGAGGAGGAGAAGGAAAAAAAAAACAGAAGTGAATGGTGGGTGAAAAGAAAGAGGCAAGGGAGCCAGGGAAGATCAAACTTACACAGTTGTCCATGTATCTGAAGAGAGGAAGGTTGAGAATTTGTGCGAAGGTCTCTTCATCTTGCTTGTCGTAGGATTCCAGTAGATGGTGCAGCGCTGAGGCAACGTCGCTGCCAGCGTAACCATCAAAACTGAGGACGTGGATGGTACAGAGAGATAGAAACACTCACACCACATATTGCCTCAGTCCACGGAAGGGAAATTTCATCTTGAAAAAATTGTCACGGTTTAAAATGAAACCACTGCCTGTATTTCTATACCATAGGATTTCACAGTGTCAAGTCACTGCACGTTGCTCTCGTTCTAATATTCTGATTTAGCTGATGTTCAAACATACTTACTCCATTTTAACCCTAACTAGGCCGGGCTATTTAGGTAGTTGATAGAGCCGGGGGGGGGGGGGGGGGGGGGGGCCTCCCAGGCCCCCCCTCCAGATCTCGGCCGTCGACCGCGCGATCGCGACGAAAATTGGCACACACATTGCCTATGATGTAATCTAAAATACCATGAAGTTAATTTTTCAAAAAATTATCATTTATGCTAAATTATGCTAATTTATGCATAATGATGCATGAAATCAGACTATTTGGTATAAATCACAAAATAAAGCTCAAAACAGGCACATTTTTTGTGTAAATATTCTTTTTAGTGTCCTTAGCAAATGTAATTAAAAAGAATTGTGATATCAGAAAAAATTCCTAAGTATTTTATTGTTTTTTGAATTTCTTATGTATTTCTTTGTTTTTTCGACTTTATGTTTTTCAGTGTTTTTTCGATGAAATTTGTCCGCGACATTGCTCCGAACAAGAAAATATGTTATTCATTGATTTTAATCAATAAAACACCAAAATAATCATGCTTTTATGAAATTTGTCTGTAAGCACAGTTTGCATTGAAATTGTACACGAATTCACGTTTTTGAGCAATTTTTGGTCTGACATGCATGTACATATTTATGCGTAACTTCGAAACCGCGCGACTGGGCGTCGCAAATTTGGTGTCAAAAGATGCGGGAGACTCGAAAGAAAAAAGTCATGAAACGTCGCGGCGATAGCTTTTTGCGATTGCGATACATCGCGCGGAACGTCGAGGGGGGGGGCCTCGGAGGCCCCCCCCCCCCCCCCCCGGCCTAGTTAGGGTTAAAGTACCACATATTGTAAAACCAGATGTATTTGAAGCACAAAATGTTCCCAAATTGAAGCCAATGGGCTTTTTCATGGCACGAATTACCTCTGACATTCAATGTATTGTGTACACAAACATTCTCATGTGCATTTCACTTTGGCGAATCTTGGCTCCTCACAAAATTTGCAATAGTTTTAAGCGCGAACATTTCTGGTTTCACAGTACTTTTTGAGGACATTTAGCGGCAAGGGGCATTACTAAAGAAATATCATATCTATTTTACCTCAATTGGCATTTGGACTTGTGTGATCATTATAACAATAACATATTCATTGATTTTATTTGCCAAATAGTGAGTTTGGATTGCCCTGAGTAAGCAGGTATGTTGATTTGTAGCATCCTGACTGAACATGGATTCGGTACTTACCTCATTGCAATTCCACACATTTTGTCCGCTGCCACGTAGTCTCCTCTTTTGAGGTGAACTAAGACCAGTGCCGATACAGTCTGCGGGGTGAGAATAGAAACATAGTCGGTATTATAAAGAAAAAGCTTTGAATATGCTCCGAAATGAGACATGGTCAAAGAATTCACAAATATCTGACATGGTGATTGTCAGCTGTCTCATTTTGGATGTAGTCTGGTGACAGCCAAGAATACTGAGCACAGCAAAATCCATACTAGGCTAGACAGAGTAAGAGAGAGTGAAAAACAAAACAAAAAAGAAAAGAAAAAAATAAACCCTGAGAGAGAGGCTTGATCATGACTGCATCGATGTGGAATCAAAGTGACTTTATTCCATCACAACAACTTGAACACATGCAGTAAACTTTATGGTGACACAACATTTGCTCCAGCGACAATTGCTCCAGTCCTATTTTCTCCAAGGACTTAGGGTTAGGATTAGGGTTAGGGTTGTGACACGATTTTAGGATTAGTTTGATTGGGGATTAGGATCAGGGTTAGGGTTACATTTGAAGGTAGAATTTGTTTGGCTTAACATGCAAATATTTTATGGGAGCAATTGTCGCAGGAGCAAATGTCATGGAACCAAACTTTACATTCTGAAATGGCAGTAACACAACAAGTGTGGTGCAGAGCAGGAGTGGATCAGTGGAGAGTGTGACAACAGGTCTAGCATGAGAGCAGGAAGAGTGTGGGAATGCAGAGTTTATAGAAATGCAGAGTGTGGGAATATGGTGATAATGATGACAAAGACTGTAAGGAGATGATCTAAATGAGGACACAATACTCACCCTGTTTGTTGCATCGATATCTCCTAAATCATTCCTCATGTCTCTCTCTCTGGACAGGAGCTTGGCAGCCTGATCATAGTCTTGTATATTCACCAGGATCCTCGAAGATTTACCGAGAAAATCTACAATCTGTCGAGGGCGCTCTTCCAGCTATATCCAAAACAGACAAACAAATTGTACAGTCTCCATTGTATTTCAAACAGTTCTCAATTAAAACACACACAAAAAAACAAAAAACAAAAAAAAAACAACAACAACAACTGTGTCAAAGAACTGAATACTTTCCTTCATGTCAGAGGCTACATCTTGCTGTCAATTTTGACATGACAACTTTCCTGAAATGGTTTGACTTTGGACTGGCCAGAGTTGCAAGCAATAAGGAGCTTCCACTTCAGGAACTTAAATCTGGCAGGATGAAGACTTTTGGTGACCTTCCTCATAAAACCATCTGTCTCTGTCTCTTACTTTTATTTGAATCACAAGGGCAAGATATGGTGTGAAAATTTGTATTGCCTTTGTTCATCACGCTTCCATTCCAGTCTTCCATTTGCGCATGAAATGCGTAAATATGATTTATGACAGGAGCACCATTTTGGCAGACTGTGTAAATCAGGGCTGCCAACCTTGAGTGAGAGTTTGGCGTGAGACATTGCGAGGGAGCGGACCTCCTGGCTAGCGCCTGGCGGCCTGCTGTGCGGCCGTACGTACGTATACATACTACGTACACAGTCAGCGTATGTAAAGCGATGTAAAGCACACGTCATAGCCATACATATGATACATGTACTGTAATTTGCCAAAAGTACAAGCTATGCTCACGTGGTATAGGTAGAAACCAATCGTAATCCAATAGCTCGTCTTTGCGCGCGAACCAAACATGATTATTATTGGTTAAGCTTTACATCCGCGCGGGAAAATCTCGAAATTTTGGGCATGGGCATATCGATATTCGGAATATCAGAGAATTTAGAGATATATTTATTTTTGTAGTCATGTACATTCCATTTTGGGGGTTTAGCATGAGATTTCGTTTATCAGAGTGAGACAGTCAAAATTGGTTGAATTGCGTGAGTCTCACGCTCAATGCGTGAGAGTTGGCAGCCCTGTGTAAATTAATTTTTTTTTTTTTTTTTTGTATGACTGAGCAATCTTGGCAGTTGTGACAAGCAGACGCTGAATATTATGTGTGGGACTGTTGGCAGTATGTAACCTTGCGGTTTGACACAGCTATGAAAGAGTTCAACATCAGAGTTCCAAATTAAGGTCTCAAATCTAACAATGTCCATAAACTAATTTCAGACCCCATTGCTCTCTTTCCAGATGTGAGAAATGTAAAAAACATAACTCTTGAAGGTTAATTTCAATATGATCAATTTCATGTCACAGATTTACATCAGCACAGTAAACGTCAAGCAGCACACTGCTACAGTGTACATACAGTGCTTCCATCCAGTTTCCAGATCAAACGCTAATTCCGGCAAAGACCATCTGAAAATTGAGGGTACATCTATCAAAGGTCATTGGGTTTCACACATGCAAAGATTAGTGTTGCAGTCAGTTAACTGTAGTCTTGATTCTACTGTCCTGTTTGTGAAAGCTCCCCAATGGATTCTGCTGCTGAGCGACTTGCACGAGTGATTAAATGCATCTCTAGAAATATCTATTCAGTAAAAAGTAGGGCAAACCATCAATTGTGCCCATAAAATTTCACTGAATATGTGAGCTCCTTTTTCCTTACCTCCACGACATCACATGCCTTCTGGTAGAATTCCACGGCCATCCTAGGATTTCCCGTTTCCAGCATCCTTTCAGTGAAACAAAGAAACAAAGTCTTGATGATACATCATACAACATGGAGGTTGGCCACAACAACCTCTGAACACATCATATATGCCACATAATTTTCAAGAATGATAGTTCGTGTAATGAGACTTGAATGGCAATTCACTAGTGGAAAATTTTCTGCTTGAGACCACAGTCAGAGAATAAAACTAGGTTTAAACAATTTTCAGGGAGCAAGGTTATTATCAACCACAAGAGATATGATATACATTGCATCTGTGCTTTGGGAGGCACAATATTGGTGTGTTGTAAACTTTGCAAATATCAGAAGATGTGCAAAAAAAAAAAAAAAGAAGAAGCAATTTGGCATTTCAGAAGTTAGACAATCCCTTTCTGATGGATTAAAATACTAGTCCCTGAAGACTTTTTCTCCAACCACTAATTGGCAAAGAACTGATAACATAAAATGGTGATAATTTAGCAGGGATTTGCATTCTCACCACAAAGAGTAGCATTATAGAGCAATATATACCATGTGTACTACACAGCTGTTGTGCACAGACAATCCAGCATAGTAAACCCAATTCTCTGAGCACTCATTTCAAGACTGGTGCTCATTTACATACACTACAGCATATGGTTCTTCAGTCACAAGCACAGGTCTATGAACTGGAAACACCTCTACAAAGTACTGTAAGAGCTGTTATTTTCGCGTACAAATATTTTCACAATTTTCGCAAATGGGGAAGTCACAGATATTTTTGTGAGATGCTGCTTTCATGATTTGACACCCAAGACTATCGAAAGTGGACTCACCCCTGTCTGTTCATTTCGCTACTTGATGCAATCAAGATCAGGTGGCAATATTTTCATGTGTTGTTAAATTTGCGGCCCAACAGTGATTCGCGAAATTCGCAAAAAATTAAACCCTTGTGAAAAATAACAGCTTTTACGGTACTTAGCAGTGAAAGGTTGGGGTGGGGTGGTATATCTCACTTGGCAGCTTTCTCCAGAGTGATGGCAGCAGTGTCTGGAGTCCCATGTTCCTGGTAGAGACTAGCAGCCTTCTCAAACAGCCCCATCACTTCACCCCAGTCCTTCATCTCCTGTAACACACAGATTTGACGACATTAATTTCAATTAAGAATGCATATTGATACATACTATCATTTCCCCCCCCCCCCCCGACCAGATTGATGTAGTTTTTCAAGCACTGTGTGATTTGTATCTACGGACTCTAATTTCATAAAGTCGAACACATGACTCTGTATATGGCTGTAAGATGATTACATTAATGATTTGAATGCAATCTTAATAACCTTTAAAAATATATACAAAATTTACAAGTTGATATTTCTTCAGTTTCAAAATTCACAAATCATGAAGAAATCTATATAGGAATTCAGAATGTTTGACAACACAGGTCAGAACTAGATTGCAATTCAAAGGCAGAGTAACTCTCATTTTCCTTTCAGGAGCTTCAGCTGAATCAAGATTGCAATATCTATTTCAAATAAAGACAGAGTACAGATGACACATACATCCCTCCTTAATAGTGGCAAGACAATTCAATGGTCAAAATACATTTGCCCTTTACACATCGAAGCTTATTTAACTCTACATAGCAGTCAAACAACAATGCTCACCTTCATTATGAATGCAGCCTGCTCATATGCTTTTCCAGCGTGAAATAATCTGTGATGTATCACTAAGGAACTGCTGCTGGAACAGATTATGGCATTTAGAGCTTTGCACTCTGAACAATTTACACATTTCACACACAATTCAAATGTGAAAGAGTCAGGGATATTCTGATATATCATAAAGTGATTGTTAACAAAATACCATCATTGTTCTTTCTGTGCATTTTTTTAATGATATGGTCATTAGCATCTCTGAAATCATCTAATATCAGTAAGAAAGTAAGCTGCACAAAGAGGTTTTTAATGTATGACTGAAAGCAAGGAAGTCTCCACTCTGCCAATTTTCACATATTTTACACACTCACCACTCTGCACATGCAATCCACCTCACACCCCCCGTCCCCACGCTCCCATCCCAATACTCACCCTGGATAAACATTATCTACATTTGTCAACTGGGCTGCTTCCGCTCTCAAGCGTAAGCTTATAGGATACAGCCTTTTTCTGCATTTGCTCCCCTTAGATTGCACCTTTAAATCGTTTTTCTTCATTATTAATGTACCATGTAATTTGTATTAAACAATTGTCAGTATTTTGTATTCATCAAGTTTATCAATTCTTTTTCAGATATCCTATGATTTGTACAAAAGAAAAAGGCATTGGTATATTACATTTGTCATGAAATTGCAGAAATGAATAAATATCAGATATCAAGAGCCAGTTCCTTATCCCTATGTCACAATCATTAAAAAAAAAATTAAACCAATCAGGGATGTCAGTTAGAAGGCCTGATATAGATCTACATGTAGCTACTTTGCACACCAAAGGGCCTGAACTTCGATACTACCAGGGCCTGAATTCAGGCTTTTTGCCTGAAAACTAGCTTCCCTGATCAGTCAAGCATTCAAATTATGACTGGAGGCTGCATGAGAAAAAGGTTTCCTTGATCCCTCTTTCCATTCTGTAGTCTACACAATTTCACATCGAAAATTCATTTCATGTCGGCAAAGTGCAGAGAAGGTACTTTATGTTGTGATTATTATCATTTACATTGCAAGGGAAAAAAAAGGAAGTGTTTTCTGCTGAAGACATCTGATTGTGTCTTGCTGATGATGCTTTCATTGAGGGATACTTTCAGAGGAATGTCTCACAGATTCAACTAAAAAGGATACGCATCATTGTTCCTGTGGGCTCCAGCTGCATTGATGTATGCCTTCTTGGCCTCCATGGGTTTCTTGGCATTCTTGAAGCAAATTGCTTTCAATCAAGAAAAACATAAAATCAATGACTTTAAAGTCAGTAACAAAACTTGCTTTGTACAATCAAGATATCATAGATTCAGCAGAAAAGGCTGAACATGCCAATGAAATGGTGATGACCTACTTATCAAAGGAGACTTATAACATTCATGATCGACTTAATAAAGAAGACTTATAAAATTCAATCTAATCCTGCAATTGCAAATGCATATAAATGGCTAGTCAAAAGAACAGTGCTGTATGTCATTTGGTCTAAAGAGCTACAGATTGCTATGGTAGGTTTGATTCATGCAGTGGGGAAACACATCAGGTTCTGGAATATCTCAACTCCATATAGAGGTCAAAATGAATATAAACTGAAAAGAGAATTCATAAATTTAGGAATGACAGCACGAATGTGATAAACAACTATCATTTGCACAATCTTAGACTGCGTCACATTATCACACAGATACACTAGAGCCCATTCACACTTAGGTTACAGCTCTTTTGAAAATCTGGGCTCTCTTGAAAAAGAAAATACAATATTATTTTCAAAGGCAAATTTGATGACCACAACCAGAAAATATAGAGTGTTGTATTTTCTTCTCATCAAAAACTGTTCATTTACTGGTAATAATATCAACATCTACAAAGGAAAAATCAATTACCAGCTTGTTCATACTCGTGAGCTGCACTCCCAAAATCTGGTTTCCACTTGAAGAAAGATGTTTTAAGACTGCAAGAAATAAAAATGCAAACTTATTTTATGAAAATGAAAAAAAAAACCCAAAATAATCACAAAGACAACGCTGCACATTGGCACTGGTCTGACGGTCCACGACCAGTAAAAATCCTTGTCGGACCAGTAAATTTTTCTGGAATGGACAAGCAAAACATGGAAAAACTGGGTACCTATTGGTCTGACAGACAGGTCGGACCAGTAGAAAAAATGGATTAGTGTGCAGCCCTGACAAAGATAAATTTGATAGAAACAATAGCTTGAGTGCCAATGTAATTATGGTGATTTTACTAGTGGAAGTGAGAAACTGAATTTGGAAATGGGTGGCTTTTGAAACTATATCTTACATGATAATTTATATTCTTTGGGTTCAAAGATGCCAGCAATTTCACAATACATAATGCAACATACAAATTACTTTTGTAAAAAGGAAACTAAAAACTAGAAAGGAAATATATACAACTGTATATGGTTGGACCTACTACTCATCAACCCGAACCGCTTAATGTTTATTTGCTTGATAAGAATATTTAACACTGAAATTCACGTAAAAAACTTGACCTCCATGATTAAGAAAATCCAGCACTATCAAATGCCTTGTTCCCTTTTCGATTCGAAGTTTCAGTGCAAAAATATCGCCGTCGAACTTGCGTGGCCTCGTTTCAGCTCCCCGCGGTAAAGCTCCTTATTGAGATCGACCCCTGTTTTTGCATTGACAATGCACGCAAACCGAGTTGTATTGAACACCGTGTTGTACGAAGCTTTTTAGAAACTTCCATAGACATTACATTATGAATCGGTGAATATATTCATTCGAAATTTTGTCCTTGATTAAAACCATTAATGAACAGTGAATTTTCGCGTTTTCCCACACCATCCCCATCAACGGTCAAAGCCAATCCATTTTTATGTGCTCTGCGCGCAGTGAAGTGCGTACTAAGCATTCTGTGCGCCAATGTATATGCGGTCGGTTTCAAAAAGGGTGGTCGATATGTAGTAGGGCTACCATACATATTTTATTATATTTTCAATCATGAAGAATTCAGTGCAAAACACATAAAATGATCATAGTGTTGAAAATTTCGGAAACTGTGGAGGAAAACTGTGTTGATTACATCCATTTTTCTTAAAATTCAATCGGTGATCATATCCAAATGTGTGGCACAACAATTATAATCTAGGCCTATATAGATCAGGTTTCTGTTGTCTTTTTCCAACATACATTGTGTGTTTGTACCATGCCATGATTGTATTTCTGGTTTGTGGCATTCCCAGACTTGGCCTAAGCTACATTAATCATACAAGTTCTTCCCCCATTGTTTTTTTTTTTTTGTGTGTGTTTTTTTTTGTGTGTGTTTGTTTGTTTGTTGATGTTGGGTTTTTTTTTTGAGGGGGGGAGGGGGAACAATCAATTACAAATCTTCATTTACTTTAGTTTATAGGTCCTAAGGATTATTATATTAGAGAAAATAAACAGTAAATGCGTCACTGGCTTTCTGTATCAATTCTACAAATACAACCAAGAAAGGAAAATCGTCACAATTGAGTCATCTTTGACTGACGACATGTCGACTTTCGCAGTAACTTTTGGCAAACGCTCGTGTCGATTTCCATCAGTTTACCGAGCTTGCGAGTACCGAGGGAGAATGACCCCCTATCAGACGGGGCGGGTAACAGCTGACACGGCCGGGCCAATCATCGCTGGCCCGAGGCCGAGCCGTGTGGGTCGTAAGGGGTATACAGAATACGCCGAACAGGCGGTTGAATTGACCTATGATGGAGCCGTACAAATCATAACAGATATCTTCACGATGATTGCACAGTCACTTCGACATTTCATTCGCATGCATCATTATCGAATGAACCTGAATTACAACAGACAAGAAAATACGGGGCAAATTATAATAATTCATACTGTGTAGGCTGTACTAAACTGACCTCTTTTCTGCTGCAGCGATGTGCTCATTAGCTTCGGCAAGTCTCCGTGCATCCGCCATGATCACAAATTTTGTTATGATTAGTCTCATGTCAAGGTCCTTTTTGACACGTAATATCAGAATGACGTGGAGACGGTGCCTCACCTCCGCCTCCTACCGAGTCCCATAGCTCCTATAGCTGGTGTGGATGAGCGCACGACTCACCTGTTTTGAGTCCGTGTGCAGGTATATGCGAAAATATTTTGACTCGAGGCCGATACACGTAGGCCCTAATGATAAAAAATAAAAGCAAAAATAGCAATATTTCAACAGATGCTGATTTTGTTTGTTTACGTTATAGGCCACGTTTCATGATTGTGGAGGTTAACCATTTGGAAGAAACAACAAAATCTTCAACGGAATGACCATGTCTGCATGTGCATTCATTAGACCTATTAAAAGCAATAAGTGCATATAAACCATGGGCATTGATTTCTTTTTGTCATATGTTGTCAGGCCCGTAGACAGGATTTTTCAAGGGGGGGTGCGGTCACTAAAAAAACGGACCTTCGGTACCAATACCAATGATGACACACACACACACACACACACACACACACACACAATTTTTTTTTCTTTGGACGACCGAACTACAAAAGTTGTATAAGAATTTGCGCGCGAAGCGCGCCGCAAATTGTGAATTTTGACTGTTTTAATGACGTTTTAAAGTCTCGAGGAAATTTGTATTTTTGTCTGTTGCATGCAATCGCGTTACGGTATTTCATCTAGGAAATAGTAAAAACTCATTTTGCCAGGAAGTTGCAAAGTTTCATTGTGTTCGAGACTCTGCGCGCGTAGCGCGCCGCAAAATTGAGAAAAGTGATTTTCCTGGTGTTGTTTTAACTTTTATTTTTTCTATTGTATACCCGCGTTAGCAGGCCTGAAGCCAGGATTTTTAAAGGAAGGGGAGATTGCGTTAATTAACAAAACGGTCCTTTGATACTGTCCCGGGAGGGGTAGCGACAATCAAAAGGTGGACACCATGCTCATACATGGACTTTCAAAATGGCCCCTAAACGAGTAATGATCATATGATTTTTTCGGGCCTTAAAAACAAGTATTCCTTAAATGTTTTCTGCACCCTAAAGAAGTACTTCATCATGATTGAACAATGTACCATTTTCCCAAATTTCGGCCTTTTTGATACCCTTTGATTATATACGCTCGTACATCACACTTTCCATCTAATCCGTGAGAAAAAACGACCCCTATTACGCGTTTTCTTTAGCGAGTATGGTCACGGTGTCCACCTTTCAGTTGGAGTTTTCCATCCCATTGGATGCTGATTGGAAGATGAAACATTCACTTTACTATACAGTATATCAGCCGTTGGTATGCGAGTTTGTCAAAAACGAAAATGAATAAGAAAATTTTTAAAACAAAATTAATTGTAAATGTGAACCATTTATATTTTGCCTCCTTGTGGTAGGATATTTCCAGCATTTCCGAACTTTCAAATAATCATTTTAGATTTAATAATATCAAAGGTAGTAGATCCGATTCGCAAACATCTCCAATATCAGTCAAATGTCATATTAACCATCATGCTAAGAAGGTTTTCTTTGTGAAATTTGGAGGTCAGTGAAATTCAAAAATTAAACATCCGTTCGCCATTGGAAGAAGTTGAATGCAAATTCAGACCTCAGGCTTAGTGCTCAGATGTTTTCCTATTTGATTTGATCTGTCTTACTGTGCACACTAAGATACATACTGGAATGGTTATTTCTTATTTATTAAATTATAGTAGCATATTTGGTTACTAGCTGTCTCTAGGCTTTTTCGAATTTGGGCTGCAAAGAGATCCACTACCTTTAAGTTAGAAGAGAGATAAGTAAATAATGATAAAATAAACAAACAAAAAAGAATGAGTTTCTTTTGTAATAGCTAGATACTATCTGACAAACTTTTTACTTTACCATTTTACTTCATAGCTCAGCACTTTCCATTCTCTCTCATACCCTCTTACCAGTGGCGTATCTAGGGAAAACGGCGCCCGGGGCAAGCACGAAAATTGCGCCCCTAATTTCTGAAAAAGTGTTCAACCCCAACACCATCCCAGTCGGGACTTTAAACAAAGTCCACATGATGCTTTTTCAAGCACTTAAAAAGAATCTTTTGAGGGTGATTTAAATGTAATGAATTTTGATAGATTTTGGCGAGCGAGCGCAGCGAGCGAGCCGAAAATTTTTGTATTTCAGCTTACAAAACATGGAATTCTTGTCATTTTTTGCTTACCAAATCTTACAAAATCTAATCAAGATATAGTGACGGCCTTATAGATAACGATTTATACCCAAAAACTGCAGTACGTATGAGGACTTTAAAAAATACTCTAAATTAGTGCGTGCGACTGAGCTGAAATTTGTATATGTCCTCGTCATCATGATGTATTGTTCTTATCTTTTTTTTTATATAAATTTTGGCAAGCGAGCGCAGCGACCGAGCCGAAAATTTTTGTAATTCAGCTTACAAAACATGGAATTCTTGTCATTTTTTGCTTATCAAATCTCACAATTATATTGACGACCTTATAGATAACGATTTATACCAACAAACTGAGGACTTGAAAAAATACTCTTAATCAGTACGAGCGAGTGAGCCGAAATTTGTATATTTCTGCGTCATCATTACGTTTTTTTCTTATCTTTTTTGATTTTTTTTTGCGCCCCCCTCCCTGTATGTTCGAAATCGTTGGCGTCCTCTTTTGATCCAATCGGCGATCGCTTCAGAACGAATGAAATTGCAGTCGCTGCTCCGTGTAACATTTTTCCTGCTAAATATAAAATGACATGAGTGAACACAATAGACTTAATCATTTTGTCCGCGTCATCGTCACGTTTTGTTCTTATCTTCTTCTCTTTTTTTATACAAATTTTGGCGAGCGAGCGCAGCGAGCGAGCCGAAAATTTTTGTATTTCAGCTTACAATCATGAAACTCTTGTCATTTTTTGCTTATTAAATCTTACAATTCTAATCAAGATATAGTGACGGCCTTATAGATAACGATTTATACCAACAAACTGAGGACTTGAAAAAATACTCTAAATTAGTACGAGCGAGTGAGCCGAAATTTGTATATTTCCGCGTCATCATTACGATTTGTTGTTATCTTGTTTGATTCGGGTTTTTTGCGCCCCCCCCCCCTCCCCCAATTGGCCATCGCTTCAGAACGAAAGAAATTGCAGCCGCTGCTCCGTGAAAACATTTTGCCTGCTAAATATAAAATGACATGTGTGAACACAATGACACTGTCATTTTGTCATCATCACGTTTTGTTCTTATCTTTTTTATATACATTTTGGCGAGGGAGCGCAGCGAGCGAGCCAAAAATTTTTGTATTTCAGATCACAGAACATGGAATTTTTGTGTGAACACAATAAACATTGTCATTTTGTCCGCGTTATCATCATGTTTTGTTTTTATCTTGTGTGATTTGGTTTTCTGCCCCCCCCCCCACCATTCTCCCTCCCCCCTTCCGAGCGATTTTTTTCCTTCTTCTTTTTTTCCTTCTTCTTCTCCTTTTCTTTTTTTCTTCTTCTTTTTCGTTTTTTCCCCTTTTTTTTTCTTCTTCTTCTTCGTTTTTTTTTTTTCGTTTTTTTTTGCGCCCCAAGGAGTGGCGCCGGGGCACGTGCCCCCCTTGCCCCCCCCCCCTAGATACGCCACTGCCTCTTACCCATTACATTTAAATGAAATACAACTAAAATGAGTTTGCGTGCCTGCATAATACTCTTTGGAAATTATAAGTGAAAATGTTCTTAGGTTTTGGCTCACTTTAAAATGAGAACCAATAGAACTGTCACAACATGAGAAAATGTGTAAGTAATAATCAACACTACATTTCCGAATTTGGCCTGCAAAGAAATCCGCTACCTGTAAGTTAGAAAAGAGATTAGTAAATAATGATAAAATAAACAAAAAAAAAAAAAGAATGAGTTTCTACCGCCGTATCCAGAACAGAGCCTGAAACGGTGCAGGCTCAAGAAATCGTTTGTACTATAATACGTCTTGAAGTACTGTGTGATACTGTTGACTCAGACTTCTACAAAGCTGTAAGTGAGAATTGTAATCCAATCCGACTCATTACCTGAGATATTTATGAAAATATATCAATAAAGAATGTAAATTAAATAACGATGCGTCACAATGCAGTCTAACGCTCTCACAATGCTATCATACATAGGGTTTTTCACTGACTGTTTTTACTCCGGAGCTCTTGCAATATTCAGGCTTTTGTTATACTATCTGACAAACTTTTTACTTTACCATTTTACTTCATAGCTCAGCACTTTCCATGCTCTCTCATACCCTCTTACCCATACATTTAAATGAAATACAACTAAAATGAGTTTGCGTGCCTACATAATACTCTTTGGAAATTATAAGTGAGAATGTTCTTAGGTTTTGGCTCACTTTAAAATGAGAACCAATAGAACTGTCACACTGCTGACAACGGCAGACAGTGAAGGTCAACGGCTCAAATTTTCGTTGGTAGTCTCGTCACGTGATAGTTCTGTATGGATTGTACATGTTCCCTATGACAGCAATTGTGAATGGGTAGTCTAGCTTTACTGCAAATTTTCGTCAGGACTGCTCAACCAATGGACAAGATTCTTATGTCACAAAAATGGGCAGAACCTCTACTTTCTGAAACCGTGCGCCCCAAGTTTGTGCGATCTTCCGTTCTCGAGATATCCCGTCTGGAAGAATTGCAAGACGGCAAAATATGCTCAAATTCGTCAAATTTGGACTGTTCGCCATAGACAATTCTACTCATAAGGTACTTTTCTGATCTAATTTGCATCACTGCTACAAATGTTACAATAAAGATATATACACATAAATAATCCCTAAAGTGTCCACTTTCAGAATCCGGGCGCCCCAAGTTTGCTTCTTAAACAGTTTAAAAGTTATGGCAGATTTTGTGGAAAAATGCGTCGATTTTTGACCCGTTTTACGTGTTGTATATAGCGTTCGCGCGGAAGCGCGGCTTCGCAGATGACCGAAAGTTTTCAATATGTAATAGCTCGCACAAATTGATACATAACATTTGTGTTTGTGTGCATGGGGACGATCCGATGGTTCATACAACAAAAGGGTTTCGTACAATTATTTTTAACATTGTTAAACGTACTCTTCCACATTTACGTAGCATATAATATGTCTTTATATTCATTTGGATTGTTATCTTGAGAATTGCTAAAAACCGTTATTATGAAAAAGTGGACCTTTCAGAATTTGGGGGGGTGCGTACGCACCCGACGCACCCCCCCTGGCTACGGGCCTGGTTGTTAGAATCTTCTTCCTTCTTTGAGGGATATTACATCTTGTGTATGAAAGCATGGCATATGGCGGGTTAAAGGGCCCTATAGGCCTACTGGCAAATCGTCTGATAGGGCCTACAACCTTGTTCTCTGTACAGGGTGACGTATTTGACAATTTCCCAACAAGTTTCGTAAAATTTGTGATGATAATATCATCATGATATTTATAGATGTATTTTTAGCCTAATTGAAAAATCAACGAACAAAGAGAAAGTACATTATCCACACGGAACGTTTGTGTGTGTGTGTGTGTGTGTGTGTGTGTGTGTGTGTGTGTGTGTGTGTGTGTGTCAATAGGCCACTTAGTGAGCTCCTTTAAAAAAAGTTAACAAAAAAAGTCATAATAATGAATTTTTTCAGAGTTGA
The DNA here is from genome assembly GCF_964275005.1 of Diadema setosum. Lineage (NCBI taxonomy): Eukaryota > Metazoa > Echinodermata > Echinoidea > Diadematoida > Diadematidae > Diadema > Diadema setosum. Next base: position 16,158,502 of record NC_092693.1, on the reverse strand, counting down.
TAGAGATTATCCTTTCACCCTTCCATACACACACACACACACACACACATACAATGATAATAATGAACACGTGCAATCTGAGGACAACAGACACAAATTCAATCAGCACATACACTGTCACAGACTAACTGGATTCTATATATGGTCATAGGCCAATAAAATGTTTTAACGTGGATGAAACCAAACTGAAGAAAAAAAAAACTATCTGAAATTTGGAGGTAGAAACACACCATTACGCTTTTTCATCGCTGTGTTATTATGACAAGAATCAATTCAGTATAGTAACGAATAGAATCTTGGCTTATCATAGAGCCAAGAGGAGTGACAATTATTCTTTCTTCTTCTTTTTTTTTTTTTGCTTTTTTGTTTTTGCTGAGCTGGACATAATTTCACATCTTTAATCAGAAAAAAAAAGTGATTTAGCCCCATGTGTTATTTTTATTATTATGAGGTCCCTAAATAATATGAGATTTTATTGCCTATAGTAATTTGCTCGATTGAGATGAAAATATCGCTTATAATCATAAGTTTGTCTGAAATCTTTGAATGCATGGTGATACTGGTATCCGTGTGTCAGTCCAAATTTCAAAACCAATTTTCATCAAATAAACTTTTAATTCCTCTTAGAATATGCTCTTTAACATTTCATAAAGTGATTTCTAAATCTCACAAAAATAAAAGCTGAATCCTCATCTCAACTAAAACCAAATCCAGTCCAAATATAAGTTAGTCTGATAAGAAAGAGTAAGATATTACGAGTTCAACGGTAAAATTTTGATCGAAATCGGGTGAAAATAAAATATACGACATTCTGAAGTTTTGCAAATTTTTCAGGAAACGGCTAGTTCTTGAACGGTCAATTTGAATATGCAAATGGCAAAGTGAGCATGTCATTCCCTCACAACTTGCCATATAGGCTCAAATCCTGGTATATCTGTAACTGATCACTATTCTGAAGTTGTTCAACCAGGAATAACATCATGTTTCAGACTTCAATGACAGTAACACTGAATTTTCATCATTTTTTGTAAACGATCAATGGAAAATTGTGAGGTTTCTATTATGACATGATCAGCTCACTCATTTGCATATTCATATCCACTGTATACAAGAACTGTTTTGCAGAAATTAGCAAAACTTCAAAATTTCATAACTTCCTTATTTTTCATCCGATTTCAGTTAAATTTTTAATAATCGAAAGATTATAATATATATATATATATTTTTCATCAGACTAACTTATTTTTGGGCTGGATTTCCTCTTTGATTAAGGGGGTTCCAAGAAAAACGTTAATCTCGTATACATGTATAAGAATAGGTGAGAAAAAGTGTCGTTTCTATATACAGTGGAAACACACAAAATGAAGGGTCAACCTGATTTTTTAAAATGGTTTTGAGTGATCTTAATTTATGAATCATAGATGCGTTGATTGTATGATGGTATTATATTGGTATGAGTATGAATTCGCGTCTGTTTCAGTAGGTGTCTCTACACTGATGGGCGCGCGTCACATTTCCTGAAGATCGTTGTGCTAGGGGTGTAGACCTATATAACAAGATAATCAAGACGGACTTCAGTGTCTCGCCGGGAGCAAAGCGGACCCTTGGGTTTGTTTTTCCAATGGACAAGAGTAAAGAACTGGTTCTGACAAGGACTCATTCTTGAAATGTGCCAACTATATTCCACAGTGTATTCATATACCCCATAGGTCCTAGATGATCATACCAGAATAATCAACACTTTGTTTAATAATGCCTTTGTTTCACAAGCTAAACGCATTAAAGGGTAATGACATCTGGTTACTTTTATTCCAACATATCATAGTCTGCATTTTTTTTTTTAAATACCGATTGCCCCTTCCCCCCCCCCCAAAAAAAAAAAACAAAAAAAAAAAACAAACAAACAAACACATTTGGGTATATCGATTGCGCAATAACCGTCAGAACAGGCTGACAAAATAATGAAACCAACTCTCTTCTAACCATCCAAACATAGGTCCATGCTGTTTCATTACAAAGTAGTAGGGGGCCTATTGATCTCGAACAAATTTCACTCAGGTAGGTCGATCAATCGCAGAAGGGGTATTTAATGGTCCAGCATGGTCCATTTTGCACATACGCCTTTATCCATTTTACCCGAGAGAGACAGAGAGAGAGAGAGAGAGAGAGAGAGAAAGAAAAAAAAAAACCGCGGACATTTTTATTACAGAGATAATGACGAGCCGATGTTCATGTAGTTAGGCCTAGTCATTCACACAATACACTTTCCCCTACATAATAATAACGATAATTGGGTATGAGAATGCGAATGATTAAATCAGAGCGTCCGTTGAGTATAGCGACAAAGGCCCTTTTCCATGCATGGAATGTCACTCATTGACAACATGGACCGGATGTGTTTACTACTGCACTAAGTTCTTAATAAAATTATGCATAGGCCTAATCATAATCATTAACTCCTTTTAGATAGATACCGGTATATTGGCCGTCGACGTTTGCGCTGATAGTCTAACACTTAATTGTCTTGGGCCTAATACAGGAGGGAACCCGGTATGACAAGTCCCCCTTCATGTACCATGTGGATTGAGTGAATGCAATATTAGCAGAACACATCAATGAGAGTTTGGAGAAAATCGGACAATCCGTTCAACTTATGAATTTTTAAAGTATCTGTGCAGTCACTGCTGGATGAGAAGACTACTACAGTGTGTGATGTCAAATGCGTACAACGATAATAATAAGGAAAATAAAAAGAGAATTTCACAAAACTTTACTTTTTTGATAAAGTGCACATTTCTTCGACTTGTTACTGACGTATATGTTAAGGGTATAAATGTTAAGAGTATAATTCTCCCTGCCTTCTAAAAGAGAGAAGTCGAGTATTCTTTTGTTATGCGAGAAAAATGAAAATATGTTGAGTTTTCTTTATTCTTTATCGTTGTACACAGTCATGTCACAATCATCACAAGCTATAGAAGTCTTCTCAGCCAGCAGTGACTGATCAGAAACTTCAAAAATTCATAACTTTTGAACGGATTGTCCGATTTTCCTCAAACTCTCACTGATGTGTTCTACTAATATTGCTGCATTCACTCAACCTACATGATTGTCTATGAAGGTGAACTTGTCATCAGTACTTGCATCGTGAAACTCTATTTCTTAATCATGCTGATATCACTGGCCCTTCACTGAACATAATATATCGAAAAAGGTTTTGCTTCACGCCGTGTCATTTTTCAGAAAGGTGGAGCAACAATTAAAAAATACCTCTGGTAATAATTACTAAAATACAAAACATCTGGTATGGTTGTAAAACCTTCCTTAAAGTAGATCAAAGTTGTTTTTTTATTTTAATTGAAGTGATTTATTTACATTTTGTCGTCATCATTCAGATAAATATCAAAGAAATAGGGTAATAATGGTTGTCCTTGCTTCTCACACTTTAAAGTCTGCTATTGTGTGTGTGTGTGTGTCTGGTTGTGTGGCAAAAAAAATAAATAAATTAAGGAACATATGTGTTCAACGCTTGTGATAATCATAACTGGCAGAAAATACATTGTAGTCTTAGAAAAGATGTCTTCAAAAATGATACATAATAATACCATTTTTCGCCCTCGTGTTCTGCTTTTACTTCTCGGGACATGTACTAGTACTTCTATCGGATCACTGTTAGATATTATGTTCTATGTAAATGTACCGCTGTATTTTGTGATTGATCAGATTTTATAATGTGAACTGATTGAACTGAACTGAGAAATTTCCCACCGTACCGAGTATACTAGCCTCTGTGCAGTGTGATTGTAACAAAAATAATGGACAAGGCGTGGGGCGTTTGAAAATTTGCGGCTGATAGATGGCGCTCTATATTCGCTTCACAATACAAGACTCTGATTGGCCAGATACAAGCGGCGAAATTAAAACGGGAGAGCAACAATAAGTAACAGCACGGCCGCCTCCGTTGATTCGAACTCGAACTCCTGTACCTTAAATGGCGACATAAATTGTCTTCTTCGTCACCAGTTTCTCGTAGAAAAGTCACCACATAGATAAGGTCTTGATTATTTTCGTCAAAATGGAGGAACGACCGCAAATCGACGACAAGTACGAATACAACTGCCCTCAGTTTGTGGACTTCAGCATGCCGCAAACGAACGACGATAGAGCCGATGAGTACTTCGGTAGGTGGACCGATATGGCCTGGTTGTATTGTGCGTGCATGCGTGTAGTAGGCCGTGCAGGCACCTACGCCTAACTAGGCCTACGCTACGGCAAATTTGAAATGTGGTGAACGTATCCAGTCGTTGAAAATATGATAGAGTCTAATGCTAACACTAATGTACTTTCATATCCATGTGAATATCTCGAATTCTACTAAACCAACTTGCACAAAAATCACAGCAGACAAAGGATATTGAATATTGTATAATTAATAGACTAGACCCTAGAAACTTAAAGCTGGCAAATTTTTAATACATGCAAATTTGTGTCGTGAAGCAAATTGAATGGCATACTCGTGAAATAGGCCCCACCACTGCGTGTCCGTACAAATACTACGGCGGCTCGCCTGTTTATACTCGTGAATTCAGCCCCACCGTGTGGCGTTCATCGGTAGATAAGCACGGCGGTGGGGCTCTCTTCCACAGTATAATACTCGTGAATGCGGCCCCATCAAACGGCGTTTACGCGAGATGCATACGGCGGTGGGGCCGATTTCCACAGCATAGCATCTTTCGTCCTCCCTTTCATCCGTTTTTTTCTTTGGTCTTCTACTTTTTATTCTCGGAAGGACTCCCTAATGTCCCTTGACTAATTTAATGGCCAATTTAACCGTAAATACAACCCTACCTAACCCTAAACCCTAACCCTAACCTAACCTTGCTTGCTAACGCACGGGTGCACGCGCACTGCGGTGGGGCCTATTTCACGATTTTGCCAATTGAATTGGTTGTCGATGAAAAGCGGAAAGCGTCAATACCATGCATGGCATGTCACGTGCATGTTGACATCGACTTTCAAGTCGTCGCTCAAAACACTTTGTAGAACTTTAGTCAAAACCATTGAAAACAAACTCACTCTTCGCGAGAGACCATGGGCCCTGGCAAAGGCTTCCTGCACGATTGAGAACTGAATTGTTTACGTTAATGTTAACTGTCAGGTTCTATTCATGGTATCCAAGAAGTGATAACTGATACATCTAAGGAGGAGCTGAAAATCAAAGTGGATGATTGTAGCTAGGCTACTACAACGTTCAATGTGGGTAGCTGGTAGGATGGTAATTACATTATGTTTTTTGATTGAATTAAGTAATTTAATTTTAAGTAGCTCCAGTTACTATGATTTTATGAACCATGCACTATTCTTTTCTTCCCACCTGACAGACTTTGATCACGAGAGTGGACAGCCAATCACATTTGGTGATGAACCAGACACAGAAATCCCTCAGGACTTCCAAGAACCATCTGAACCAGAAAAAGATACAGCTACTCATGCTCACAACACGCATAGCACTAAAGATGAAATTACTTGTGGTAAATGTGCACATCTTCATCAATTCTTTGTAGAATATTTAGTTGGTACTTGCTGCTTTTTGTATTTGAGACTAAGTGAGAAGCTTGTATTTGTCATATTTGTGGAACATTTTTAGAGTAATCTTGAAGCACTAATCCCTGAAACCCTGTTGGACTGACAAATTAATTGATTTACAAAGTTTTTTTTTTGTAAATTTACATTTCTGCACATCGATGATTACTTACACAATCGTACTTCTTCAGATAATAGTACGTCGTACAATGCATTTGAATTTGATATGTTATGTAAGGTTATGTAAATGCTTGAAAAAATCTTTCAGTCTTTTGTTTGGGAAGGCATTTGTACACCTTCCCAATAGAACATCTCAGTAGGGTTTCTTTTTTTTTTTCTCCCCCTTTTTGACAAAATGTCGGTACTTGTAAATGTGAAACTAGTGTAGTTCACAAAATGATTCACTCTTCTGCACACAAAAAACCAACTGTCTTTATGTAATTCCATAGAGAGAGTATCCAGTCCAACCCAAGAGTGTCCAGAGAGTGCAGAACAAGTGGAGCCTTCTGTTGAAATGGCGTGTGACCAGGGACATGCCAGACACCAAGTCGACGAGAGGGCCGGTGAGTGTGAAGAGGAGACTCCTCTGCAGACTGCCGAACCTGCTGTGACGACAGATGTCGGAGCAGCAGATGATGTCACAGGTGTGGAGAGGATAGAGGACCAAGAGACTGAAAAGTGTAAAGAGCATACACGTGTCGAAGAAGTGCAAGAAGTTCGAGAAGAAACTGCAGGTGTAGTGGACAATAGAGAGACCTTGTCAAATGATGACAGTCGTGAGCAAGATGTGAGGACAGAGGATTCAAAAGATGCTGTCATGACAGTCGTTGATGAGTTGCCCGCAGAGGCAGGAGGTCAGAGTGAGACGATGGAAGCTCTACCAGCCGAGAGTACAAACCACGATCAGGAGATGCCGCAAGTTCCATGTGAACCCACGCCGGATGACGTGCAGGATATGGAAGCCACTGAACAACACACAGGTAAACACATGTCTTTGAATTTCACAAAGTGCAACTCTGTTGCTATCCAAGGACCTACATACATGACTTTTGTTAACTCATGAAAGGGATTTTTTTTTTTTTTATTCTAGAGAAGATGTCTGAATTGAATATTATTGGAATCTATGCGTTTCTCAATATCATCAACTGTCTACAGTGTATATTCTCTTGAGATTGAAGCACTAGCTTGTGTGCATTTTCTTACATTTGCATCACTTTAGCCTATGTTGAGAAAGAAAATCATGGTGTCCAGTAGTTACATTTGTCAAGAATTTCTTTCTTGTGAAAATGGAGCATAAAGTATCTAACAATTTTCTAATAATAGTACAATTCTGTGATTGATTGATTTACACATGGATGGTAAATGTATTTTGAGACCTCTCAGACCCTAACTGTCCTGGGTCTTCAGTTTTGACAATATACCAAATGTCTGATGTATAACATTTTGTAATCCTCAACACAGAATCACATCACACTGAACCAGAAAAGGACGAGGCTTCACCGCAGAACAAGATTCCATCAAACCTTGTAACAAGCTTTGAACCCACAGCACCCGTGGCAAGGCCAGCACCAAAGAACATGGTGACGTCATGGGGCGAGAGGAACGATCATGATGGCAGAGAGCCTGTCACCCAGCAGATGGAGACTAAAGAAACAAGGTGAGTGGGAGTTTAACAAGAGAGCAGCCAATCTCATGTCATGCCAAGTACAGTGCACTCCCGTTACAACGAACACGGTTATAACGAAATTTCGTTATAACGAAGTAAAACTTCTGGTCCCAAAATTAACACCATTAAAGTCTACGGTACAAAATTCGCTTATAACGAACACGGTTATAGCGAAATTTTCGTTACAACGAAGTCTTTCCTGAGTGCCACTGACAAAGAAAAACAAAAGAAATGTGCTCCGTTATAACGAAATGCGAATTGCTTTCGAAAATAAGCATTTATAGCGTCTCTGCACGGGCGAACGCTTCACATCACTGTGTGTTCGCTCCTTGTGTCCAGCACAGTTTCTGAGGGGAACTTGCGTTTAATATTGTAATTAATCCAATCCCATTTCACATAGTTTTTCAGTGTATGATCAGTATTTAGCAAACAGAATATAATATGTATGTGCGTGGTTTCCTTGTTTTCGTTATATTATTGTATTTGTTCGGTTATAACGAAATTTCGTTATAACGAAAGAAAACTGCTGGTCCCGAGCATTTCATTGTAACAGGAGTGCACTGTATTGCTTTGGGTAATTGTGAGCTACAGGTAGCTTCTAAGGACATATCATAAACTAGCATTCAAAGAAGAAGAAAAAAAAAAAGATTAATACGTTATTGCGTCTGCTTTATATTTTCAGTATAATCATTGAAAAGAAATATACAACCGATTTTAGATTTGGCATCAAATAAATGTTTGTAGAAATTACTGGTAATTTGAATTACAATTCAGTGTGCTCTTGCACAGTTTACAATGTAACTTGGAAATGGATTACGTATAGCAACATAAGTTGGTAGTGATCTAAAGACTGATGGAAGAACACTCCTCTGTCACTGTTGTTGTGAAAATATACCCAGGTCTACAAGATAAAATTTACTTAGAATACCATGTATGCATTTTGTACATCTTCATTCAGATCCAGACCAACCACCAGGAGGTCAACCCGCTCCCTAAACAATGACAGCAATCTGAGACGATCAGCTGGCAACATGCAACGCCGCTCACTACGCCTCAAGTCCCGGTCCAGTGAATCTCCGGCCAACAAGAAGAGGCGGGTGTCTGAACAGTCTCGCGGCCAGGGTAGTGCAAAGAAAGCAAAGCCAGCGGCTCTCGCGCCAGCTCCTGCCAAGCCCTTCGTGCCGAAGCTCACCATGCCCACCACTCCAACTGTCATGAAGTATGTGGCGCAAGCAAGAATGTATTGTTTTCTAAGTACTCTGCCAAAGAGATCTACAGCAAGAGACCAATATCTTATTTCCTCACATGGAAAACTTATTTCTGAAAGCAACTGACTGATTAGTTTTACATCAAGACATCTGATGAATATTAAATTTACCAGCAGACATTTAGGAATTATGTGTCACTCGATTTTGACCACCTCTTTTCACATTCAAATGTTGTAATTGGCATTTTATTCCTCAAAGTCAAGAATGATTAACTTAAGTTTATTGATAGAGTAATGCACTCAGTACCTTATTTCTGAGTGTCTTACAGATTGAGAAGTTTGGAGTACTGAAGAAGAACACAACAATGTGTCAATCTGAGAAAGCATCTTATATGAAATTGCTTTGAATGAGTCCAGAAAAGAACTGTCATAGATCAGTTTCTCTATTGTTTAAAAGAATAAGGGTAGGAATATGTATATTTCAGAATTTGATAAAATTATCGGAGAAAGTGTTGGAAATTTTTCTTCGTTTTCAACATTGGTGCTATTACGAATGAAAAGTGTGATGCAGTTTTTTTTTTTTCAGCTGTCTTTTGCTGCAGTGTTCCGTACTTTGCTGTGAGTAATACATTATCACACTTCTTTCCAATAGACGCAATAACATCAAGCCAGGCGCCCAATTCAAATCCACCGAGCAGCTCGAGATGGAGAGGATAGCGGACTTCCGCAAGCAGCTGGCAGAGCGCAAGAAGCAGTCCCAGGCCTCCTACAAGAAGGTGCAGGGGTCCACCGCGTATCAGCCGCTCAAGGCGGTCATCGCCCCCACCAAGCCGGAGGCATTTAACTTTGAGACCGACCAGAGGATCAAACAGCACCCCATGGCCACCAGGCAAGATGCAAAGAGCTTCCAAGACAACCTGCGCAAGGGCAGGTCCTCCCCTGTGAGTGCTTCCAAAGATTTGAAATTCAAGATTTATTGCTATTTTCATTTGCATGCAAGATTTTAGTGCTCAGCTCTTCATATTGTGCCCAATTTTTTCCGGATTCAAAGTTAATATGGAATCTTCAGTCCCAAAAGTACTGGCTAATGTACAACTAACTGTACCATTGCACTTTGGTGTCTTGATATCACTTTTAGGTGAGAACACCAACCATTTCAGGCATGACAAGTATATCTTTTGACATTTCTAATAGACCATTTGATGTATGACAACAATCAGAACACGTGTATTTGCTATGCAGTGACACTTGACAATGGTTTTACACATTTCTAGATCCCAGCACAGCGAGGCCCCACAGTGCCCAAGCCATTCAAGCTGACTGAAAACAGAAAACGCAAACTGGACAACACCGAAGCTGCAGGCGTGAAGAGTTCCCCGTACGTCTCCATGGCAACGAGAATAAATCAGTTCCAGACCAAGACGCCACAGCGCTACCACACAAGGCGAAGTGGAGAGCAGCAGAAAGGTGACTTAATCATAGAGTCTCACACCATTGTTGTCATTGAGATACACAACATGTTACTGTAAACTGTGTGGTATCCCACTCTACCACTTTAGAGAATTTCTGCCCCCACTTTTGATTGTGTTTGCATTCTGGATGTTCTCGATATGACAGCTGTACGGGTGACTGTAGAACCAAAAACTCTTTACACTGTTTCAATAGAATGCTTCAAACATATACCTGTTACAAAATGATAGAATTAATACCTTGCCTCACGTGGTCAAGCAGGTGCCAGACACTCTTGCAAATTTGTATTGAGTACAGTACTTATCTTGTTAAATCCAAATAATGTCTGCACCACTGTATTATCAGATATATTATGATGTATGTTCTGAAATACTTGAAAGGCTTGAAAAAGAAGGGCCACAAATTTCCATGTTTAATGTGTCGCCCCCGCAGATACTTCCCTCCGCCAAGAGGCAGTCCAGAAGCCCAAGCTGACCTGCCCCAAGACCCCCAACCTGGAGAGCAGAACCAGGAAGCGACCAATCACGGTGCAGAGCGCTGTCGAGAAGGAGGAACAGGAGGTGATGGAGATGCAGAGGTAATTGGAACACAGAGAATCCAACTTTTATGCCGCTGTCTCTTAGTATAGCCAGAGACTCCAACTCTCCCGCTTTCGACGGGAGATCTCCCGCCGAAAGCCCATTTTTGCAAAATCTCCTGTTCTCCGGCTTGAGTTTTAATTTCTCCCGCTTGAAAGGATTTTTTACTTGGTGTTTCATCGTATGTTGAAAAATAAGCCTTAGATAGCATGAGATAGCATCTGGAACCCTAGAGCTGGACCCCGGCCACAAGGAACTTCGTGCACATCAAGTTGGAGTCTCCCATTTGCTAGGGGCTTCAGGCGGGAGAATCTCCAGGTCAGAAGGTGCTTGGGGTTGGAGTCTCTGTATAGCTGCCACATGATTGTGGTCTGTTGGTTATTCAGTATGGCATGGGACCAGACTACTGGTCATAGAAACTCCAGAGGATTTCTTGACCTAGAGACTCCAGAATTTTATTCCATACTTGTTGAAATGTCCTTCACCATAACATCCATTTCAATGCTTCAACTGCAAATTATTAGATTTGCTTGCATTACCTCCAGTTAACTTACTGTACATATAATCCAGTGCTACTCAGTTGCTCTTCGTTAATTTTAGCCACAGAACTTTGTTAGGGGTATATTAGAGGTCACAGAGTTTACAGTGTAAAAATGGCCAAAATGCTACCTCCTGATGCCTTTAGTCACAAAGCTTTTGATGAAAATGAGGACTTGGTGCAGCTGTGACAAACGTGTTAGATATGAGGATAGATAAAGTAAAGGTAAATGCATCAGGATACTTCAGAATCTTACACACTATTTCATGCTTCACAATGTGTCTATATCATCCAACCTCTGGTTACAAAAGCATAATATGGTTGGTGGAGTAAGATAAGGGTATTATGGTTCCCATAACCTATGGTGTTAGTGACACCTTAACACCCTTATCTTTCTCAACAGGCAGTTTTATCCTAGCAAAGACCATTATCAAAATGAATGTAATTGTATTGGACTGATGTGATTTTTTTCTTCCCACCACAGTTACAAGTTCAAGGCAAAGCCTGTGAACCCGCGTGTCCTGAGTAACCTCAACGTCGGGATCAAGATCGTGTCCCACAAGGAGCCCACCAAGCCGGTAGGGTTCAGCCTGGAGAGTGAGCGGCGGATGAAGGAGAGGGAGTCCAAGAGGGAAGAACAGAAGCAGGAGGAGGAACCCTATGAGTTCCATGCTCACCCCGTCTCTTCCAAGATGCTGGAAGGACCAACAGTAAGAAAACAAAAATACATATATACTGTACGCCAGATAGATATTTCGCTAGGCTTTTATTTATGCAAATTTCGCAAGTCGGGTGCTATTCCCGACTTCAAGAACAAATGAAAATATGAACTCTAATACCGACGTGAATGGATGGGCCCGCATACATTTCTCCATTCAGTAATGTACTCCGTGATCGCGGATTTAACCACTTGCAGTATTGTCTTGAAGTCCTGATTTGCAAAAAATTCGACTTGCTACATATATGGCGTGAAGAGTATATGAGGCTTAGGCATTCTGTCCTAAATTTGGCAAATGTTTCTCCACACATGCTCTTTCTTACACCATCTTGTGCTTTGTTTGCTAATCAGCAATGTCTTGTGACAAGCTTTTGGTGAATAGGAATCACTAAATTCTGGTCCTTTTAATATTACAATGGTCCTCATGTGGATCCATAGCCGTGTTCCACCTTGGGGCTTGATCTTACTTTGTGCGCACAGTTATATATTTGCTTGTCATATGCGTGTTTGTTTGGTTTATTTTGGATGAACAGGCTCCTAATTAATTGATTAGCAAATATAGAAATGTGCATGGCCATGTGGAAGATTAAATGACTTGAAAATATGTGCATACTCATAATCCACTTTATTTTTTTGTAGATAATGTGTAATGATGTTGTAGCTACATTTTTGGCAAAAGCCAAGATCTGCAAAATTGATGTGCACTCAAGAGTTCTTGTCTACCCTATATTCATTGAATGCCAGTGGCAATTCATAAAAATTTCATCCTAGAAAAAGGCTGTCGACTCCCAATTTGCGTAAAATTTCGTACTGCATACATTTCTTGATTTATGGCGTGACAAACGGAGCTGTTCAACCACTCCATAGTCAAACAGGTGCTGGCGCGGTCGTGTGAACTTGGTGTCAACACCGATTGCACTCCCACTCTCTGAATATCCTTCCTTAGTTGAAACTGATGCCTTGATGACACACTCTGTTTTTTCTTCCCAGGGTCTCGGTCCGGCTCTCAAGCGTCCTCTGACGTGCCCCAAGTCACCGGCCTTTGCCCTGAAGAACCGGGTCCGAGTGAAAGAAGACAGTGCTCCCGAACCTGAAGTATGAACCTCTGCGAGATTTATGATACATTGTGATCCTGTAGGGCCAGCATATAAACTTCAGAATGACTCCTGCACTTTGTAATCGATCTGTATTGAATATCTCAATTCTATACTGCCATGTGCGTGTGGGTATCTTTTCGTATGATCCAAAGAAGTGTAGTATTTGAGGCATACACGTATATCTTTACAGTTTAATGATGTAACACAGCTGGAAATCTCAGTCCAATCTAAGTAGCATGTAATAGTTAAACCTTACTGCTGTATCAGTCTATCACATGTCAAAAATTTTGGTAATGCTTGTGACATTCTATGGATTTAGAAACATACCATAAAATAGTGAGAATACTTTGAACTTGGAGAACTGATTCCAGTTTTACTGTATCAGTCTCTCCGCCATCAAAAAAAATAGCCTGGTAATGATTCCTGTAACATTCTATGAAATTAAAAACATGCTGTAAAAATCAGCAGTGACAGTTCTTTGTACAGGAAGAACTGATTCCAGTCTACTGTATCTCCAAGGAATGCCGTAAATGAAAGTCTCTTCTTCCCATCAATGTGCCGCAGGAACACCACTCCCACGTTATCCACGCCAACCCCATTGTCCACGTCGGGGTGCCCTTCCGGCCGCAGCTGTCCCACAAGATGACCGAGGCGCAGCCGTTCTCCTTTGAGCAGAGGGACAAGGAGATGATGGCGCGCAAGGAAGCCAAGATCCAGGAGATTTACAAGGAGGAAGAGAAGGTACCTTCATTGCTACACATGCCTCATTTGTTGTATGTTTCTTTGGACCAGTTTGTGACTGGCTATTTTGTGACTCTTTTTTTTTTTTTTTTTATTTGAGGCCCCCTGAATAAGGTCTTCGTGGCTTGCAACATTATCTAAGTCATTGCATGTGGGTTATTTTGCTGACGAGTCATGCATTTAACAGAGATCTCTAGTTAATGTGACCGTAGAAATGATACATTTTTAATGGCTTGAGTCAGAACAAATTATTCTGAGATTGTTTTGAAAGCATCATGCTCCGCGTGAAGCACTCCCTCATTGAACTAAAGAGCGAGAAGTGTATGTAATCTTGTACTGTGCCAGAGTGAAAGAAACAAGAAAAATGTATCAACTTTTCCCATACTCTTTGTCTGTAGACCCTGTGCAACTCATTGAATGTCTCATGAAGCTATTATTTAAATGTGTTACATTGGGGATTGCTGTTCATGAAACTTGCGATCATTGCAGCCATCACAGCATCAGATGTAAAAGGCTTGATCAGCTTCTCATGCAATGCTTGACACGATTGGGTGATTTTATAAACTTTCAGTGATTGAAAAGAACTATGGAAGACTTGGCCCACATGAGTTGTACCGTCCAAATCAATGAGTCCTATTTGTGCAAACCTCCCTTTCCTCACTCATGATCAATGAATCAATGAAACAACCTTTTAGCCTATCAAGTCTCACAAATTTTGTTGCAGAAGAACTCATCTTGCTATTACGAACTCGGCATCTGTGGGTTTCATTGCATGTGATAGCTATAGTAAGATTAGATGGACCTTGTTAAAATGTAATATGTAAATGTACAGGAAATCAAAGAAATGTACAGATATTAAAGAATCAGTTATACATAGCAATGAAGAGGTTTCTTAAAGCTGCAACCAAGTCAAGCAATCATGAACAACAAAGTGCTAAAATAAGAGGATTTAACTCTTGAAACATTTACAATGAATTGACATTCTAATTAAAAGGTGCAACCTTAAACCGCTGAAATGTGATTATTGGGACTCGATTTGATGAATACCATCAATTATTTCTCTCCTTCCTCTAGGCTCGTCAGTTCAAGGCCAAGCCCATCCTGGAGAAGGTCGCAATGCCGGAGAAAAAGGTGAAGCCCACAACCAAGCCAGAGCCCTTCAGTCTCTCCATGGAAGACCAGGGTGCCAAGAAGGCCGAGATGTGGAGCAAGAAGGTCAGAAATCTGGTTCCATGACATTTGCTCCTACAACAATTGCTCCCATAAAATATCTGCTCACCAAGTCAAACATAATTTCTACCCACAAACATAACCCTAACCCTAATCCTAATCCACACATCAAACTAACCCTAAGTCCTTGGAGAAAATAAGACCGGAGCAGTTGTTGCAGGAGCGAATGCTGTGTCGTGCAGAAACCATGTCGCATTTGCAATCCCCGTTTTCCTTGGCTGGACAGGTGGAAAGTAGTCACTCAGTCTGTTTCTTTGTCTGTGTACTCTTTCCCATCTAGTCGGGGAAAAAAAACCTGATGTGAGATTGGTAATTCATCCATGTTCTCACAAACATGGACAAGTGAAGTATAGATGATTTCATATTAAAGTTTTGCTGTACAGAGGACACCCCATTATAACAAGCTTGCTTATGAGGTACCGCTTTTAAACAAGGTGAATTTGGCTGTTCTGATTTTCCATTACTGTGTTTAGCTAGTCTCTGCTTTAGTACGTTTACGAGGTATAGGTTATAACAAGGTAAAATCAGCATCCTGGCGACCTCACTACAACAGGGTTTCCCAAAATTCTCTATGTACAGTAGTTTGTAGTAGATGGTCAGTCTATTAAGTTTGGCCTATCCTGCGAAAAAAAAGAATTCCTTTCTCTAAATATGTTTTTGAAATGCTGAAATGTATAAGTGCATTCTAATGTACATAATAATGGTACTTCTGTTGATCTCTTCTTTTTCCTTCCTCTACAATAGTCCACTTGCTTTTACATAGATTTTATAGTGACACGTGTGATGGTTCTGAGATGTTTAATTGCATCAATTTTGTGCTTTTCTTTGTGATAGAATGGGAAAGTGTGAATGTTTCTTTGGCCTTGTCTTTTCCAGATGGAGGAGGAGCTGAATGAGCAGCGAGCCATGGCCAGCGCTTTCAAGGCAAAGTCGGCTGAGGTTATCTACAAAGAGCCTTTCATTCCCCAGAAGCCAAACAAGCCTCTCACAGGTAGGCTACGATGCCAAACATTTCTGTCAACTTTTTACAGTTATGGCTAAAACAATCTGCTTGAGATCACTGAAATTGCCAAGTTACATTGGGTGTCTTGATAGATCAGCGTTACATACGAGAGTATAAAAGAAATGTGACCTGCGGAATCACTGTGTTACATAAGGTATCTCGCTGTATCAGACTTCTTTATTATGAGGCTCTACTGTACATGGTGATGATGCTTTGAATTCGATGTTACTTTCCAGTGATCAAGCGTGTAGTCATTGTTTATGAGTGATATAAGTCTGTAACTGTATGCCCCTGTTTGCTTCTTGTCTAGTGCATGTCTCCTGATTCTTTGGTAGACTTTCTGAAATATTTAGTTTCCCTTCATGGCTAGATAAGAATATAAGAATCTCCCTGATTTGGGGATTACACTGTATTTTTGCCCAATGAGTTGCATGCATGCGACATGCGAGTATCTCCCTGATTACTCTTCCGATTCTCCTTGATTTTGCTGGTTGACTGTTGGCAGCCCCGTATTCATCGTTGTTGAGCAAACCAATTCAATCTTAGACCTGTGGCTCTGGTGTGTACACGAGAGCTTCAAGGCTTATCTTATGCTCTTGTGTCTCCCTCCTCTGCTCTCTTTGAATGATCTCCCCAGAAATCAGCGAGTTCACCCTGAACACGGACCGCCGCGCCGTGGAGCGGGAGCAGTACGAGCAGTGCCGGCTGCGGAAGGAGCTGGAGCTGCGCGAGAACATGCACCAGCAGAAGCTGCTCCAGGAGGAGGAGGAGCGGCAAGAGATCGAGAGGATGCGACGGGAGGTGATGGTGCACAAGGCCAACCCCGTCAGGCACTACAAGGCGGTCCACATCCTCCCCAGCGACAGGCCACTCACCGAGGCCTGCAGTCCTCACTTCTCAGACAGGTTCCAGAAGTAGCGAGCGTGGAGCTATGTCGGCTCTACAACAAATGCTTGCAGGGAAACCCTGTTACAGTGATGCCGTGGAGACTGCTACAGTGTAATATTATCTCATAAGTGGTACGTCGTTGTAAACATATAGAGACCAGCTAAATACTATAATGGAACAGTCAGGACCACTTAATTTGCATAGTGAAAAGTGGCACTTGGTAAGTCAGCAGCTTGTTATAACGGGCTTCCTTGTGATCAGGACTTTATGGTCATAAAAAAAAAAAGGATTGCTGCTGGTCATGTCTCAAATAATGTGATGTACTCATCTTCCCCATTTTCCTCCTTGATGTCATCACCTGTAAGACATGCTGTTATTCATTTGGTATCTTACTGCAGGTCAATGAGCTGGCGGGATCACTTTGATACATGTAACAGAGATATGGAGCAGACAGTAATATGTTTGCTGTGTTTGACTTTATGTTAGTGTTTTGGTCCTCATGAAAGCAATGACTGAGTTAAACGTTTTGATTTGACGGGCAGTTGGCTCATTTACTGTAAAACCAAGGAGCGAAGATTCGCAAAAGTAAAAGGCATTCAAAAGTTTTGTCTGCACAATGCATTGAATGCCAGTTGCTAATTTGCGAAAGTTTCTTGCTGCGAGAAAGATCGTCTGCTCTGATTCGCGAAAGTTTCACACTTTACAGTATTATGCGTGCCAGGAGAGCGCTGTCTTGTCCCCAATGTTTCCATCAATTTGTTCTAACCAGCAGGTGAGGAATGTCGTCTTTTGCATTGCAAAGTGTAACTTTCACAACTTAACGACAGTAGTTGATAGTGTTCTACTATTATCACTGCTGCTCCGCCTCCTCTAAATGATGTTGACTTCCCAAACAGTCAAAAGTTCTGTGTTACCAAGCAGCCCTTGATGTACAAAACATACTTAACTTGGTTTAGGTTCTTGGAATACCCATTGTTTGCTGCAACAATCTGTTCCTCAGTTTTTTATTTTGTTTATTTTTTTTTTCCATTTTGAGCAAGCATGAATGGATGGTCAGATGAAATAACTGGTGGCATGTATTGTTATGACACATGGCTCATATAATCTGTAATTGTATCTTATTTTGATGGGAATGAGACTTATGAGATGGGACTTTACATTGTCGATCAGACTACATTTTGAATGTGTATATTCCAATTGCAGCACTTGTACAGCAGTTCCTCTATCATAGTTGAATGTGTGAAACAGACATAGGATATGTTTTTGAAACAAATTTATCACACACACAATTTGCAAGCATCTGTCTTTAAAAATTTGCTGTATTGTTAGTAGACATATGAGTATTTGCTGGTTAGATAAAAAGCAATGTTTATGTACTCTTTTAGTCATGGGTAGCAGCATGAACATAGATATCTTTGACTTTTTTTTTCTTGAGACGTAACTGGTCTACGATCCAGATGACATAAATCTTTGGTGGATAAGGGATTCTCATCTGTATACATCTTTGTGAAAATTGATGTTAAAAGATAGTGCTGTACAACGCATGATCTTGGAATTTGGTTACAACCGAAAGTTTTTAGGAGGGAATGGTGATATCTTTAGCATTGGGCGTACGTGATATTGAGTAGGATCTCTTGTACAGATTGAACCTAATTACACCTGTATATCATGATTGTTCCTGGACGTTGGAACGTGGTTAAAGTAGGGTGCATTTGTAAAACGATTGCCTGGTATGCACATTCACACAACTGGATGAAAGAGAGTATAATCTTCACCCGCTTCTGACCATTGTACATATGAAAGATTTTTAATAGCTTTTAAAATAGCAAGTACTGCATATCGTTTGTTTACTCAAATTTGATATGATATATCTTTGTTTTCCTTGAGTTTTTGAATGGTATGTAATGTTTCAGTGCAGTGCCTAGTGGTTGCATTTCGTGATTGTAGCAGATCAATACATGTGGATGAATCAAATATAAATGTATGTACATATGACTATGAAAGAAAAAGTGGATTTCAGTGCAGATACATTGTACATCAATCGTCATTATTGTAGAACACTTCACATTTCCTTCATAAGGTAAGGTTTGTTCAATTACACCTATTCTTAGAAAATGTCTGCAGTGTACAGCTGTATAGAGGATTTAATTTGCTCTGAAAAAAGACTCTTTATAGTGACCACCATGAATAAACCCATCCTGAAACTTTTTCTTTTTAATGTATGAGCCCCTTGTAAATAATTCAAAATAATGAATCATTAATTTTTAAGCATGCGGTTAGTCTATATTACATCTACTTTTACATGTGCAGCTTAATGTATTGGAAGTGTACAGAGTGTTATCCCAACAATTATTATTTATTTATTTATTTTTTTTTTGGGGGGGGGGGAGGGGGGAGTCGAGAGGGGGACAAAGTGGATTTTTCTCCTGTGCTCATACACTGTAGTTAATAGTATAGTCTGTGTATATATGACTGTAAACACATCCTCCAGTGATCCTCAGCACATGTGATCATCTTAGAACAGGGGTGGATCCAGGAATTCCGTAAAGGGGAGCGCACGCGCCCCCATTTTTTTTTCTTCTTCTTTTGTCTTAACAAAAAAATAAAGGGAGGGGGCGTGCGCCCGGTGCGCTCCACTGATCAGCCACTGTTAGAATACGGACAGTTATATGCAATCAACTTGACCTAAGATATAGCCTGGAAAAGTCCAGTAAAGTAACAACTGTTTTCTGAGTCGGCATCTACCTTTCCGTCTGCGATCACGTCCACCAGCTTCAGCCTGTCTTTGTGTGAGGATAACCAACCTACACAGAAACCTTGCCTTGTGGAGAATAGGATCAAGAAATTGATAGTTGTCTGTAACAAGTCCCTGCTGGTTGCAACAGCCCTGTGAGGGTGCTATCTACTGTATGTCAATCACTGCATGTCTATTTTCATGGTGATGTCAGCACCTGATCGCTCTCTAACTAATACACTGTACAGTATAAACTGGATTGATGGCGGGAGATAAATGTCAAGAATTGTTGGATTGATAAGTTATGCAGTAAAGAAAATTACATTTGATAGCTCTCAATGCATTGTATTTTGATGTCACAGATGTTAGACATATTGGTTTTGAACACATACCTTTCCCCAACATCCGCACATAATTATAGTCCATCTGTGTACATGTTGATTTTTGCAACTATGGAATTTCTTCTTTTTTAAATAGTGAAGGGCTTTTACAATACATGTATTATGATTTGCGCACACACTTCGCTTGGTAATATGATCTTTTATTCTACAAAGGTTTTGCGTGTATCACAGATACCCAGTACCTGTACAGTTGAATATGATTTGTAGATTTTGCCTTCCAACACATGCCAACTGTTCCCTCTCAAGGTAATACTGTGTATCCACGACGAAGCGCAATTAACTTTGGAATAAACAACGCTCTTTTGATGTAACTGTCTTGTGATTTTGTTGTCTTCTTTGTGGAATAAATGAGTGGTACATGTATCAATATGTGGCTGTAGATTGTGTGTTGTGCTTGGGAGCTATGTCATTGTCACATGAGCTGATCCACTGTACATGTACATGTACCAACCGGTGCTGAATCCCTATTGAGCGATACCAGGTGAACTCAAATACATGTACGTACACGTATTGGTAACCTTGCCTAACTCGAATATATTTGGACTGAATGTCTGAAGAAATACATGTAGCTTCAACTAAGAAAATTTGACTTATGAGCAATTGAAATCAATAGATTATACATAAAAGAATTTGAAAAGACCTTTGAAAACTTCGGTCCGAAATGCACGATACACTGTATTAGGATTAGAGACTGGGGCATGACTGCGTTTGAACCACAAAACTGGATATACAGCAGTATCACGATTTTATCAGGGAGGTGTAAGAAAAGGAGAGACAACTCCTGCTCTCCTTTGAAGGATGCGCGGCACCGAGAAGTTATGCGCTTAACTACAGGTGGAAATCAGGTGCTTTGACAAAAGAGAGCATCAGTAATCGGGACTATCGCTCTCACATCTAGAATACTTGCCCCTACTGCATTTCGCTCTCTCTCTTTCAATGTGATGGCAACAATGAATTTGTGTACGTTGAATTGGAGCAGCGAATCAAACTGCAGTGTAAAACTGACAATTTTAACAGTAAATAGTTTAAAAGTACACTGGAGCACGCTTTAGCGTAGTACATGTACTTTATTTGAAAGATCAAAATACAGTATCCCATATTAAAGGATCGAAAACTAACATGCGGAAATGTGCGCATTATAGAAAAATACAAATGTACGTATTAGGTTTTTTAAGAGGGCCTACTTTTCATTTCATTTCGATTTGCGCATTACGAAGAAGCTAGAAATACATATTTATCATATTGAATTATTTCCTAAACTACTCTTAATCAATTCGAGTATTTCATTTAAAATTTTACGGGGGAATAAAGCTTGTAATTCAACGAAAGGTGAAATGCGTTCCTCGTCTCCGAACTTCGCCTTGCAACTAGAGCGGTGCAGAGCATGACTTCAAAGAGTATAGTGGAATGATAGACATCCCATTGTAACGCTTTGAAACCAAACATGTGTTCATGCATGAATTACGAACGAGTTGTCTCTCCTTTTCTTACACCTCCCTGATTTTATGTACAAACTACTAGGATCTAGTACACGTACATGGCAAGTTGTGAAGTGATGATATATCATCAACTCACTACTGTATTTGTATGTTCATATTGACTGTTTTGTGATGATTATTGAAACCTCACAAATTCACAACTTCCCCCATTTTTATCCTATTTTGATCAACATTTTCACTATGTTGTGCTTTAAAAATTTTACTCTCTCTTTTCAAACTAACTTTAAAACTAGTCCAGAATTTCATTTTAACATCAGTCGAATTTCACGCAGGTCAATGTTTGAATCCTTGCACAGCGTTAGAAAATTCGACTCGAGTGTCAATCTATGGCACCTTTTTGCGTATTGATTGTTTATTTATTATACAGTACGTTGTATTATGAGCTGAGCAGTTCAGACCACAAATTGACAGATACGAACAATCCTGTGACTTTTTTTTTTTTTTTGGGGGGGGGGCAGGAATATTCAGATGAATACATCGATGTCACAGGATAACTAATAGGAAGCATTATGTTTGCCTCAATCATGATATGTAATGGGCAGAGAGGGCGGGGGGGGGGGGGGGGGGGGTAATAGAGACCGAAATTACGTACCTATTCTTTCAGGTAGCGTTGTTGAACATCGTCGGCAAAACCATATACATATTGTATCATAGAGTAGGCCTACAGGATTACCGTCGCGCGTGTGACAAAATGTATCGCGACAATATTACTGTATTTAGTACATGCATTTTATTGTTTTTAAGTAAAGTGTTATTGAAGTTTTATGGCTAACAATGTTTGTTGTTGGCAGATTATAATACAATTGTAGAATAATTTATTGATCAGTCAAGTGCATCTCTTCAGCCGATGTGATTCGTGATTATACAATGTAATTTTGTTTAGCAGCACTGACATAGCGGTGAGCATGTGTTGATAGATTAGTACAGGAAGGATGCTCTTTGAAGACAATGCCTTGATCACGATGTTAATACGAGACACTGGAGATACGGAAATTATAAATTGCCTTTGATAACTTTTATATTCTTGGTCACTTATGATAAGCCTGCAACATACACAGTAATGCATATTGCATATCAACTGTTCGAGAAGTACTTGGCAAAGGTTTTTTTTTTTTTTTTTTTCAGGACTCTTTATTTCAGAATGATTTATAAATAGCCCCACGACTGAAATCTGTCTATAACACGCACAAGACAAATATCATTTTCTTCATCGAGTTATCATAACCTTATTGCAAAGAGAATTCACTTGGTGATAGCTTCGTACAAATTCCATATGATTATAACCTTTCTAATGTGACGTTCGTTCGTAACAAGTAGAAACACGAGCTTGATTGTTGAGTAAAACTCGTCGAAAACTCGTAGACAAACTACAGAACTTGTATATAGCAAGGCTGGTAAGGTGTCAGATCGTAGCATGTGCGTTTAGCAATGACAGACGAGTATGAAGTTAGAGAAGCCCCAAAATTATTGCGCAACTTGTACGAAACACAGGGAACGATCTACATTTAACTTGAATGATTACTGCGTAATCTGTAATGAGTAGTGAAGGGTAATGGCTTGAACAAAATATATTCATAAGTTCTTAAACCATCTAGTAAGTGAAACAGTGTTATTTACTTGAATCTGTTCATCTTTAGTTTTTGTATTTCCACAGGAGGCACACACGGCGCAGCTGTTGGGTAGGTTTCTAGTTTTGTTTTGTTTTGTTGGGTTTTTTTTTTTTTTTTTGCTTTGTTTTGGGGGAATGTTTTGTTTTTTTGTTTTGTTATTGTTTTTTTTTAAAGTCACAATTACAGTGCAATTCCGGGCTCACAATGAAAGAAAATAAGCTCTTCACTTTCTCTTCATCAGCCATAGATAATGTTATGTGCGTAAATCATATAAATAAATCGATCTCACGTTTCGTGCGTGAGCTGTCACTGGTTATGTTCCCTATATTATGTGTTGTACATGTACTTAACACTCCTTCTTCGTCGATAGATACGACGACCACCTGTCTTCAGCAGACAGTGTTACACATTCTTCAAGAGGACGTCGATATTTAATCGTCCAGACGGTTTCGTGACAAATAGTCATATGCTTCTGCGATATGTTCCCATGCGCGCTAAGCCAAACATAAATTCTACCCTAACACATATCCTTAACCCTAATCCTCCACAACAAACTAAACTTAAACTATATCACAACTCTACACCCGTAAATCCTTGGAGAAAATAAGACTGGAGCAATAAATTGTCGCAACAGCAAAATGTCGTGCCACCGTCCAGACAATGATTTCGTCTTCGACATTCATTTATTCACTGTGTTGACGCCAGCGATGATTGCATAAAATCATGTTCAGCCACCTGCTCAACCTCTTTTTGTACGCCATATCATAGAGCCAACTATCAACCCTTACTTTGAATCATGGCTGAGAAAAGGTCAAGCGAAGAGTTGCACCTTCTCTCAGTGTTTATTTCTTGATAAGAATCATAACTTCAAGTTGATAATCAAGCGTTCAGTATTTGACAACTCAGAAATGAAAGAAAGCATACAATTGATAACATTGTTCAATAGAGAGAGCGAGAGCACGAAGACTTTCACAGATTTCAGAAAAGTAATCAAAACTCGTTTTCGGCGGTCACTTACCTCCACGGATGGAGACGCTTTAGTAACTCTTCATTGGTCCCACTAGAACAATTTTTCTTTCTTTACATGCTTTATCTTGCGTTTTCTTCATTTATCTCATTGATTATGTTCACTGAAAATACTGCCTACTATAGTTTATACACTGTACCTATATCGTATATCTTGAATTCGTAAATACATGTTGTGTGTGGAACTGCACGGACTTAGATTTGGGGAAGAAACTTGTATCTAGATAGGAGAGGCTGCAAGACGAGTTGACAAACAATCAGCTACATCAACAAAATATTTCCAAACACTATAGCGTGAAGCATCAGAATACTTAGTCTCAGCTTCTTTTTTTTTTAATTGATCTCCTTAAAATTGATTGATTGATATTAGATGATTGTGCACAACGTTCATCACTTTATTCAATGAAGGACTAGATTAACGCACATGGGATTAAGTTCATCGCCGCAATGCTATAACTAGATGTCGGGGAGAACGTGGTATCGGTCGAGAAATGGATAAACAGTATTTCCATGATTTATTTCATAGCAAATACCTTTTATCATATTCCTTCTCTGCCAAAAAACATAAAAAAAAATCAGGATCGGTCAACGAAACTGGATTTTCCAACTGTTCTTCATCCATCCAGTTACTTTGTCCTCTATCATTCAGCATTTATTTTCCTCATCAGGTCCTCAAGAGCTGTACAGTTTACCGCAAACCTCTATTGTCATGGTGATCCGCCTTCCCATCATCTCTCGATTCTGAGCAAGGTACCGTTCTATATTGATGTATCTTACTTACAAAGTCTTCATGATTTCAGCACTTTTTCCCCTGTCGTTCAAAAAGTAAATTCAAGATACAGTATTAATGTAAGCAGTTTCAGTTCTGCCATTTTAGATTTATTTCATGCCCAGGGCATATGTTTTCGACGTCAAACTAAGCCAATACAAATATCTATATCTATGTATATATACATATATACATATATATACTCCTAGATGGGTCATTTGGAAGACATTTCCATTTGTTTTATATGCAAATTTATTATATACATGTTCAATGGCAGTTTACGCAATGGAGACACGAAAATTGTCTCCTTAATGACCAGTTGCCTCCCTAATGAAGACACTTCCCCCCAATATGTCTCCCTAAGGTGCCAACTAGGGATATATATATATATATATATATATATATATATATATATATATATATATGTATATATATATATATATATATAAATATGTATATATATATATATATATATATATATATATATATATAAATATATATATATATAATATATATATATATAATATATATATATATATATATATATGTATATATACATATATATAATATATATATATATATATATATATATATATATAATTATATATATATATATTATATATATATATATATATATATGATAATAATTTCTTGTTCATTTCTCGGGTGCTGGCACAACTGGTGTACTCTTTATAGTTCATGCACCATGGCATCAAATTTCATCTTCATAAAAACAGTGTAGGCTATTATAGGTTAGGAAAAGCCCAGTCTCTACGTGATTGATGCCATGCTGTGCTCACAGTGACAGGATTCGTGAAGATGGAAGGGAACTTCAAGTTAAGGGGCATTCCGGACGATTTTCATAATTTCACATCATATAGTACATAGATCAACAGCTTCATGTATATATTTGTGGAATATACCTGTATTGTAGTCCTTGAGCAGAGAAACCAATACTTTAAAAATCCTTAAACAAATTACACTGAACAATATTATGACATAGGAGACTCACATATTTCAGAAATATTGCAGAGTAGTTCCATTACATTACCGCTTGCTTAACAAGTTCTCTTGTGTATAATCTATGCATGCTTTCTTCATTTGTACTGCTTCCTTGAGCCCAAACTCATGCATTTTTTTTTTTTTATGGTGAGGCTGCCATGTCATCATCCTTGTTCATTGCAATTTGTTATAAATTTTGAAAACATTCTTATTAGTCATCCAATACATTAAACAAATTCTGAAATTCTGTACTCATAATAAGTAATTTATTGTTGTTCAAATGTAAAAGTCTGAAAATCATCCGGAGGTCTCGTTTAACATACGATGTTGTACCGAGGTCGGTCCGTCTTTTCCCATGAACCATCCTGACATTGTTCCGCATTCTGTGTGGAAACATGCCACACCACCTGCTAGTTTATGTCGGCTCCCCCTACCGTTGTGCTTTATCATTAAAGTCAAGTTCACTTTAATGTAGATATGTGGATTGAGAGAATGCAGAAACAGAGCGCATCAGTGAAGTTTGAGGAAAATCGAACAATTCGTTTAAAAATTATGAATTTTTGAAGTTTCAGTGCTGCCATCGCTGGATGAGAATATTACTACAGCCTGTGATGTCATGTGTAAAACGATATAAAAAAAGATTTAAAGAAAATGTCATACATTTTCACTTTTTTTCGCGTAATAAAAAAGCACCTGACTTGCCTCTTTCAGAAGGTAGGGGAATAACGCCACCCGATATGGCAGTAACAAGTCGAGAGAATGTGTACCTGTTTTCCTTTTTTTTTTTTAATATGTTGAATTCTCTTTATAGTTTCGTTATATCGTTCCACGTATGTGACATCATAAAGTTTAGTATAGTCTTCTCATCCAGTCTTCTCAAGGTGCAGAAACTTAAAAAAAAAAAAAAAAAAAAAAAAATATATATATATATATATATATATATATATATATATATATATACTGAATTGATAGTCCGATGCGTTCTATGTTATTGCATTCACCCAATCCATTATGAAGGGGAACTTGTCCTAAGTTTAACGACGTCCGCATCTAAATACAACTCATTATTGAGGATAACCTTCGCAGGTGAGAAATAAAAAAAGAGGAAAGGGTGATCTCCTACCAAAATAATACCATATTGATGGGGGGGGGGGGGGAGACACGAAACAGTAAACACATTACACAGGTGAAACGTATAGTGTATTAACATTTCTCTTTGATATCCCCCTTTTCCGAAATAAAGATAACGATGGAGCCTACTTGTATATTGAATTGCCTGCACACCAAAGTGCACCAAAGTGCACCAAAGTGAAAGAGTATACAAAATGATCAGAGAGGGAGAGAGATAACTAGAGTGATGGATGTGGAGTGAGGGGGAAGATGAAAGATGAAAAGTAAAACACAGACAATGATAAAAGGAGAGGCTTATAATGCAGAGGGACAATAGACCTGTATATAATAAAGAGAGATGGTCGCGACAGCTGCTGCCTGGAAGCCCGTCGCTATAATAGGAATGTCGAAATTGTTCCATAACAGTATTCAACTGCTGTGTACCACTTCAGTTTGATTCTAAAAAAAAATGCAAAAACAAACAAACAAATAGTGGATTCAAACAGGTTTCATCAAAATAGAAGACGATGATAATACAAAAAGACAGGTTTCAAAAGTTTTCACAAAAACCCACAGTGGTGTTGGTATTAAAGTGCAAGATGAAGTGATGATGTCATCGGCTTTCGATTCTCATTCATTTTGTTTGATTGTCGACTTCAAATATACCAATATTATTACTGAAGGCAGAGCTCTACACTAACTTTTTTTTTTCTCTGGTGGCCCTCTGAAATAAAAGGAAAGGTAACAAACAATCCATTTTGAATTCTAAGTGCCCGATCGGACCACCAGAATAGCCTTTTTGGAAATCTGGTGGCTAGACATGATGTTTGTGGCCCGGGCCACCGGGCGACCGCTAATGTCGAACCCCCCCCCCCCCGGTATAATAGGTATTGTATGGTCAATTTTACGTGCATGATAACCATACAGACAAGGAGGGGGGGGGGGGGGATAAAATCAATTTTGCTCATCTATTTCAGCAGGAAGCACAAGTTACCAAAACGATAAAAGAGTCTTAATTTCTGAAAATTTACATGTCGAATTTATTGATGGTCTGAATTCATATCGCAATCTCCCCATATTGTTAACATTTTTAATAAATCGTATAGCAAGGTCACGATGTTCTTACCATCCAAAAAGCAGCCATTGCTCGTGACTACATAATTATATATCCTTAAGCTATTCATGAAGTCTAAATAGACAACTCAATTCCATATTCGAGAGTGTTTATTACTATTTTGTAATACATGCATGCTATCAAGGGAGTCATATCCCACGAGTCATTCAGCCCACGAGCCATATAACCCACGAGCTATCGACACCAAGTAGGTCTAAACAGGCCCACGAGCCAGATATCAGGGCCTTGATATTTGCCGGGCGTTTATAGCGTGTGGGCCTATAGTACACTTCAACTCATGTCAAGTTCGCGGGCCTAATGAACGACTCTTGATTTGCATCGTTTAGTTGCAGCCAGTATATAGCAGGGTATATGATCCATAAGAGAGAAAAATAGAGAAATAAGAGGAAAAAATTGAGCCAAAATGTGATTACACATTTCTTTTTTTTTTCTTTTACAGGTTTTGTCTCCACTGTAAGCCTATATAGCTGGAAAATCTCAGGCAATCTCTTGTTGCCATGGTGATTTTAACGTAAACTACCGACCAATCAGCCTGCCTTATGAATCTAACGATATGACGGGCATTACCTGAAACCATAAGCCAGGAAACAAATATAAGTATACGTGTGATATGCAACATATCGTGGAGGGAGTATGGCGTTGCACCTGTTTGAAACACTGCATCTCCATGATCAATTGAAGTCGAGTTCTCATGGCGAGAGGGCGAGAGGGCACCTCCCAAATTGTCCAAGTTCATCTGTTTGACGACTCAATTTGAGAGAATTCTGAGGGTTTGCAAATCGTAGATCTTATATCGCTACCTATATAAACCATCCAATCCACCAGGCATGATATTATTAATGTTCCCAAAAATGTAAACCTCCCTTGTGTAAGTATATATTATCACAATCGAGCACAGCTCTAAATTCAGTGGCGGATCCTGGAGGGGGGGGGGGGCATCAGGGGCTCGCCCCCTTTCATTTTGTTTTCTTTTTTGTTTTCTTTTATAGAGAAATGTATGCATGGAATCGCACGATGATCCTTGTAAGGCACCTTCCACGGTAGTTTTGTTTTGTTTTGTTTTGTTTTGTTTTGCTTGTCATCTGATTAAACCCGGAAGTGGCACCAGAAATTGCTTCCACCCCCCCCCCCCCGCTATAACGGAATTCCTGGATCCGCCCCTGAGATTCAAGATTGATGCCCAGTAACACACGAAATTCCAGAGAAATGACAACATGCAAGAATACTCTAATCGACGGATGTATGTGATGTAATTGAATTTCAGTTGGGTAACATGCCAGGGTGTCCTCGTGTGACGTAAGCCAAAAACTCCTGGCACTTCATGGTACTTAGTATGTATAGACCTACAGGGAGGTTTATCCACCCGGTGTGGTTAGGCCTATAGTCCGCCCACAGAAACGATGGGGTAGAGTTATGGATTCAGGGTTTTATGTCTTTCGACGAAAAAGCTTGATTGGAAAATGGAAGTAGAAACTTCCTTGATTGGAACAGGGAGGTGAAACAGGGAGACTTCTCACCTCCCTGATTGGAAAGACCCGCGTGCAATACGCGGACTGGGGGGGGGGGGGGATATCTAGGTTATCGCTTACTAATAGCCACTTCGTGGTCCAACTTGACGAATGAGCAGGAAAAACAAAGTCATAACAGTACAACAGGCATGTAGGTGTATAATTCGCTGAGATTTTATAAGCATCTGTGACGTAGCAGCATAATGATCATTTATATATAATCCATAGAAAAAGTGCTTGCCAACCTGACAGCAGTACAGTACAGTTCCTTATCTAAAGCCTAGTATTTGGAAATTTGTGTAGACCTGTTAGCTTTTCCCTATATTCAATGCAAAACAATATATGGATGCTTCTCATACGGGCACTGGTCACCTGCTGGTACTGGTTTATGCCAGTATACATTCTTTGTTGAACATGAAAATAAACGAACAAAAGTGACACGATACGCTCTACTGCCTTTTTATCACCACATTCAGTGGAGCTTAGCTACATACTGGTAGCTTTAATACGTACACACACCTAGCTAGTACTGTAGTAAATGGAGTAAGCCACAAGCTCATTGGAGTATAAAGAACATCCTCTTGCCCCCCCCCCCTCCCCCCACCCCCCCCCCCCCCGGAATGCTAGTACATAATAAGCAAACGCTACCGTGTACAAAGGTCACGTAATGGTTTACCGCACACATGTGTGTGGATGCGGCACGAGAATGACCTATATACTCAGTATACAAGGTGAAGTTCATGAGCAAGCTTGCACTTAAACCTCGTACCTTGTGATTGATCGTGTACGACACGCAGATTTCCTCCACTTTTACCATAGGATTGTGTGTGTAGATGTGAGATCAGACCCCTATCAGCGCGGCGTTCGCTCTGCGTTCGTGCAACACACCATCTCTGGATATCCACCCCGCTGGCTCCGGCCTCCGTCGATGTTGCCTCCTCGCTGTTCAACATCTCGCACTCTCACTATCGCCGACCACGCGATGAACGTTCGGCAGTTTTAACTTACCGTCTTTATTCATGAGGTGAGCCATGGATATACTGTACATGTATACCGAACTTCCAAGTGTCACACAGTTTGGGCTAAGGAGCATAATAAGTGTTTGTTTTATGTTTCGTCTAATAAGCTTAAATATAAAGTGAAACGGCATGCGGCAGTGCATGCATGTCTGCAATGCAGTCATCGCGTGGTACATGTACGTCGATCACGCCACGTCGTACTCGGGCTCGTAGTAGACTTTACAAGGTCGTCGCTACTCTCACAACGTCCTATACAGCATTTGTATAGGTTCCTATTATCGTATCGTTTAATATAGCTGTAAACATATTTTATGTTTGCACAAATATGAATAAAGTAAAGAGCTTGTTGCACCCATAAAGGCTCGTGTTGGTCGGAGGTTTCAAGATCTGCCGCTCATTTTTTTCCCCTCGGATGAATATAGGCGGCCTATCATAGTCAGAGGCAGGGGCGTCGATCGCGGGGGGGGGGGGGGGGACTTATTGTGGGCACCGTCCATTTTGCCCCCCCCCCCCATAATTCCCGAGATTTTCTTTTTTTTTCTTCTTTTTTTAGATAAAAACTGTCCAAATATTTGATCGCCCCAAGTGTGCACCAGATTGCTGAATTTCAATTCTCGGGAATATACCCCTTGTGACGTAGGCATAGCCTACACACACGCATCAACGTACACAATTCACAGCCCAGCCAGAAGTCAATAAGTGTTCATAGCACAGACATCTGGATGAGATGTTGAAAGAAATATTAATGGAAGTAGTAATAAAGTGCACGCCTAGAATAATTGAAATTTGCCGTTGACACTTTAATTTCTGCCAGGGCTGTTCTTTGAGCAATGCATTTTGCAGTACATTATTTTTAGACATACTGTCGTAAAACCTTTATGAAAAATAAAAATGAGCAAGGTATGCAGTAGATGCCATGTCTTTTCTCTTTCCATCGCTTCTTTTTTTTTTTTCTCTCTCTTTTTTTCTCCAGTTTTTCATTTTTTCTTTTAGTCGCAGTATAGGCTTTTGCAGCGCAGGCACCATGTTCACAAGTTAATTGGGATAGTAAATTCTATGCAGACTCAATTGGCCTAAAAGCAATGCAGCGTAACGCGTCTCCATTTCTGAGCAGGGTAGTATGAAATATATATCTGTGCTCGGATGAAGCACAACTGTTCTGAAGATCTTGTTAAATAAGGCGTAGGATAATGGAACAACAGCTTAGTTGACTTTTGGATTACGGACCTCGCGAGCGGCGAAATGCTGACTCCCAAACAATGGTAAAAAGCAAAGCAAAACATATTAAACACAACAACCTTCGGGAGTATCATACTAGGGTATTCATCCCCCAATCATCACACAATGATATAATTATGGCGTGACGCTAAGTTACGATCGACGGCTTGTTATACCCTACCCTACCAGCATAATCAAACCATATCAGGAAGGCCCCTATTGTTTAGTTAGTGACATGTCATTACAGTAAATCCTACGTTAATATGAATCTGTTGTAATTGAAGTTTTGGGTGTTTTTTTTTTTTCTCTCGTTTCTGTAGGAGGCTAGTAGGCCTAATTATATTGAAGTGGATCGTTCTGCGATATTCTAGAAGGCACTCTGATCCGAGATTTAAACTATGATACGTTTTCTACACCTGGTACACTACACCATGTACACATTGCTCATCATCATAAGCGTTGAAAATGTCATAAGCTATACTCTCTGAACCTTGGTCGATGCGCCATAAACTTGATAAAATTACATACCATGCCAGCGATAAACTACGAATAATGGAAACATATTTACATGATTGTAATTTGTTTAGTAGAGGAAGTAGACCTGACAATAATGCCTCATGTTGCTCTGTGGATTTGTGTACTACAATTATTATGCAGCGGTTGTATAAGTTCAGGATTTCCGGATATTGCACTGCATTTTGTGTTTTAGATGAGGGTATAACCCATATGTACAGGTGTGATTATGCAGATGTACATTACATGCGTGAGTTATAGAATATGCCGTAAATCGGGTTTATCATAATTCTTGTTCTTTTGTGTATACAGCACCACTGTAAAGGACTGTAAAGATATGTTTATCGTTAACGCAAATCAAACACTCCCGATGATATGGGCTAACACAGGATGTGAAATCACACTTCCGAAAGATAAAAATGACATCCGACTATCCGGCCATAACTCTCCTAAAACATATCATTAATAGGTACTATTCGAGTCGCTGCCCATGCAAGGAATAATCGTGACTTGTCCATGTGGGGCGTCCCAGACCTTTCTCATTTTGAAATGTTTCACGTCCAATTTTGTGAAGATTAAGGTATCTGCCCTTTTACCATCAAATTTCCCATTCATAATGATTTGTAATATTCTACCTAGGGGCGATAAATGTTATGAATTGAGAAAAAAACTTTTATTATTCTAACCTATTTCTTAACAGGTCATGTTTGGTCCCATAATTATGGGAAGAAACATTTTTACCTTTACGACTTTATCTATCAATTTCCTTTTTAAAATTCATTTCAAGTTTAGATCGTACCAACTTTGGCTATTATGCCTTCTTTTTTTTTTCTTTTTTTCTTTTTTTTTTTTGGCAGACTGATTGGAGTGACATTTTGCTTTTTTTCTTCTTATGGTTTTTCGAGCACACAAACCTTACTTGCGACCCTTCTACCGGGCAGGTGACGATATTTAGGTTGTGTGTGAGATAACATTGGGCTTGTGTTTATCAAAATGATTAACCTTCGAGTTAATTCGCTGCGTAATACATGTGCAATGTCAATACCAGTTTACGCCTCAGTATCTGTCGAAAGAACAATGTGGGGCTTCCACCCCTATATAGAGCGTATGGGTCAGAATACTAGTGTTTGGCGAGTTATCAGATTGAGATATGATTTTTATAGAATTGCCTTCATACAAGACTTCTGTGCATGTAAAATACGACAGACTGCCTACACCACGGCCGTCATATAGACTTATTTGATTATACTGTAGAAGTGAAATGAACTGTGTCAAAGCTACTAGTCTTGTAACACTTAAAGTGACTATGCAATGTAAATGCATGTTTACTTTTATCGGGTGTTTATCGATTTACATATAATATAATACCCCCATGGACAAAAGAACATTTAACATGTGCCATACACATCTTATCATATATATATATATATATATATATATATATATATATATATATATATATTTTTTTTTTACTACCGGCATAATTCTTCAGATTACCTGGATACGCCTATACAGAAAACTTCCAAAATAAGATTCTATCAATGGCACTACCAATTCTGACATCTGTAAAGTACTAATAATGATTAATAAAATAGAGTGCACTCTATCCTAGACTGAGCATAACTCGCATGTTTTTTGTGGGTTTTTTTTTTTCACAAAGAAATTTTATTCATATAAACATTCAGGTACAAAATAAATGTCACATGTACAGTACACAAGGACAAATGATCGAAATTTGACAGGCAACTGCGAAACAATTAAATAATGTAAATGCGATTCCAATTCATATTAGATACAAAACCTTTAGTATTCTCAGACATATATTCGTCTACTTTCTTTGCTTGCTTTAAAAATTGACAAAATTGGCTAAAATGTAACGATTTCTGTTTATTTCTTACAGAAAATATGAAGTATTTGGCATACAAATAAACTACAAATGTGTACGTTGTAACATTTTGGATTTTCTGTCGAACCAAGTATAAAGGAACTTTTAGTAATTTGAATTTTATTCTGTAACCTAATTTCTTGTATTTGAGCAATAAACCTTTGGGTAACGTCACATTCCCAAAACAAATGTGCAATTGTTTCTGTGGACCTCGCGCAAAACGTACAGAGGTGTGTGTCAGATAGCTTTATTGCAAAAAGTAATTTGTTAACACCAATATTTCTATGTAAAATTTTATACTGAAAATAACTAAGTCTTTGATTCAAAGTAGATGTATAAGGAACATTATATATTTTAGTACAATCTGAATTTTGGTTTAAAATTTCTTCCCATTTCCTCTCTGATTTAGGTGGTTGAAATATCCTATCACATAATATTCTATGTATATATCGACATATCTTAATTCATGCATAACTCGCATATTTCCCTGCAGTATGATAAGAAGTGACGTGGAAGTATATAGGGCATGCTCAGTCTAAGGAAAGATGCATAAGTGATTAGTGACATAGAAACACATGCAAGTTATACTCTGTCTTAGAAGTGTAAAGATGCATTCCAATGTCATCTTCTGTTAATCATATCAGTCATATAATCATATAAGTATTTTAGCAATGATTTGCCGAATAAGATGTAATTGACACAATCTTTGTTTGTTTGTTTGTTTGTTTTTTTTTGGGGGGGGGGATGGGGGATGGGGCGTATCCAAATAATATCGAGAAAAATAGAAAAAAAAAGAACATACGGCACATAATGTAATTAAATATATAATTTGACCACATAAGTAATGTTGAGACTATCATTACCCAACGCAAGTCAACATGCATCTGCATTGCATAGTCCCTTTAAAGGGACTGTACATTACTGGTTGAGGTGGGGATTCATGTTCTGACCATTCCTAAGTGATATAATGAGAAACCTCTTATGAAATATGAAAGAGCATGTAATTTTAAGAAGGATTCAACGTTTATTTGATGAAAATTGGTTTTCAAATGGCTGAGATATCAAAAAAGTGATAACAATAAAAGGCGACAGGATCTCTTTGTTTTACCTTGTTTTTGGATATCTCAGCCATTTCAGAACCGATTTTCATCAAATAAACTTTTGATACCCCTTAGAATTGCATGCTCTTTGACATCTCATAGAGTAGTTTCTGAATATCTCGCAAAACGTTAAAAGCTAATTATAAATCCTCACCTCAACCAGAACTGCACACACCCTTTATGATGATTTAAGCGATGATGCGAGGGGTACACGTATACCCCAACCATTTCTTTTGGGTCTTTCTCTTGCATAGCACAATGATAATAAAGTGACGACTAGTTCTTAACACGAATAACTGTGAACGACGGTCTGTATAGAATTCGACCATGACAGCCTACTAAACCTACTTTCTCACGACTTTGTGAGTTTTCACTACCGATAGTTAAGATATCATTGTTCAATTTAGGATACCAGGTTAAAAAGAAA
This sequence comes from Diadema setosum, assembly GCF_964275005.1. Lineage (NCBI taxonomy): Eukaryota > Metazoa > Echinodermata > Echinoidea > Diadematoida > Diadematidae > Diadema > Diadema setosum. The sequence continues at coordinate 16,122,830 of NC_092693.1, read as the reverse complement.
AAGGTGTGAAAGCCCATTTTTATCATCTGTGATATACATAAAGATATCACTCATATGAGTCAAGTGAGTTTATATTTTGTCTTTTCTTTTTCAGGGTATATCAGCGGATGGCAATTACTTCATCGAGGATACATTAAAGATTGTCATTAGGACCATAAAGACTTGGAACTCTACTACGCATGAGTATAGAATACATTCTTCGTAGAAGATGGATGTCGACTTCAAAGAAAGGACGTTCCATGCGTTCATGGTGCTGTCGGTGGTTTTATTTGGCTCTGGATCATGGATAGCCATCAATGCAATCTGGGTGGAGCTGCCCGTCCTTGTCGCCCTGGGTATCCCCGAGGGCTACACTCTAGCTTCCTACCTCGTCATCCTCATTCAACTCGCCAACGCTGGTCCGGTGGCCTTCACGCTCGCCAGCCGCTGCGTGTCTGCAAAGAAACTCGAGGTGCCCGTCATCTACGCTAGCCTGGTCGCTGGCGTCGTTTCTTGCCTGTTGCTCGTATTCTTCTGGGACGTCACGACTTTTTGGCGAGCGATTGGGGCTGATCGCAGCACGGCCTTGCTTATTCTGTCTTTCGTCTTGGCTCTTGTGAACTGCACGTCATCAGTCACCTTTATTCCCTTTATGGTTCGCCTCAAGAGCAACTACATGACTCTCTTTTTTGTCGGACAAGGATTAAGTGCTTTAGCCCCAAGTCTTGTCGCCCTCGGGCAAGGCGTCAGCAACCAAGACTGCATCGCCAACTCAACTTACACGGACGAAATCTCCGGGGAGAACTGTACGACTTGGATGCCAGTGACGAATCAACCAAACTTTTCCCCGGAAATCTTCTTTTGGTTTCTCTTTGCATCCATGGTTCTTTCGCTGGTGGCGTTCTGGTGCCTTCAGGAGCTGCCTGCGGCCAAGCAAGAGTACGCCACCCAGATACCAGAAACTGTCGACGACAAAGAGTCGGCCGAGTCCCTACGAAAGGGTGACGAGCACGTCGACAAACAGACCTCGACTTTTGATCTGGAGGAGGAAGACGTCGTCAAGCATGAGAAACATTCGACAGGCGAATACATCGTCCTCTTCGTCGTCCTAGCAGTTGCCAATGCCCTGAGTAACAGTGTTCTCCCTTCCATTCAGAGCTACTCCTGCGGTGCCTATGGCCTGTATACCTACCTGCTAGCCGCTACACTCGGGCACGTGGCCAATCCGGTCGGCTGCTTCGTTGTCATGTACTTCCCGATGAAGAGTCTAACCATGGTGACCCTAACGTGTCTTTTCGGGGTGCTGGCTGGGGCGTATTGTATGGCTACCGCCGCTCTTAGCCCTGTGCCGCCACTACAGGAAAACGTTTGGGGCAGTGTGCTGGTGGTATGTTCTGTATTCTATGATAAATTAATTTTATTGTGCTAAATCTTACTAGAGATTATCAAGAAGTCGATGAACTATAGGGTCCAGTGAAAAGGAGAAGTAGATGATATTTAGATTGATCAGGTACCCATAGAGTGGTGTATAACTCGTTCCTAAAGGTTGATTAAACTAAAAGAAAAAGAAACAAAAAAAAAAATACGTTGATCGAATGTATCGAAGGTGCATTTTAATATGCAAGGAGACTCGGAAGAGTGTTATTTCAATAATTAATGTGAAAGCGCTTTGACTGCTCTATACCCTTTCCAAAAGTACGTTTACTGATAACAATTTAGACATTGACTCCGAATTGGTCCATTCTGTTTTTGAAAACACTCGATCACCGTTTCAAAGCCCTGTGGATGTACATCTTTCCTTGGTTATATTCTTTTGAATGAATAAGAGGCCTAACTTGTCTTATCAGTTTAATCTGTTCAGGGTTTGCCCTTCCAACGTATTATAACAGTATGTTGAAACTAAAGTTGTTTGTTATGACGAATGTGGATCATTTTATCTCAAACCGTTCTATGGTGGGTTTGATTCTGATTTTGTCAGGTCACAGCGTGGATTATCGTCGGCGGTGTGTTCGCCCACGTCAAGGCCGCCATCGGCTGGATCCTGCGCAACGAGCCCGACAACCACCGCCTGCTGACGTGGTACGGCATCGTGACGCAGCTGGGCTCGCTGGTCGGGGCCTTCATCATGTTCCCACTCGTCAGCGTGTTCTTTCTCTTCGTGCCTTACTACAGCGATCCTTGTGAAGACTTCCCCGTTTGCAAGTAGCGGATCTCTTCTCAAGCTCTGGGCCCTGTTGCATAAAACCCTTACCGCTGGACTTACCGCTCCTTTCTAGCGGTAAGTCTTCAAATCAGCGGTAAATTTTATAATCCTTGATGCTGATTGGCTGTGATGCCTAATTTTGACGGTAGTTACCATTGAAATTCAATGGTAAGTTTTATGCAACGGGCCCCTGGTGTCATGTTCTTGACTGTCAGACAATGTGCTGACTTTCAATCTTTTCAGTCTTTTGTTCCGATTGACACTGGAATGCAAGGAGACTGTAACTATATTGTGTGTATGCTACAAAAAGGCGCAGCATTGTTGTATTGTTTTCAATTTGAATGCACCACCTGTATCAAAGGGTAGCATCTATTCACGTTGCCTTGTTTTTGTACAAGAACTCATTGTTTACAAATATTTCCAGCACAATCAATACCGTGTGTGACATTCCAGAAGATGGAATGTATGACCTTGCACTCAGGTAAGCCACTTCACCGTTATTACGACTGTTCTGTAGATCAGCAGGGTGTTGCCAGTTTGTATGGTGCTTTGGTGCAGAGCGACACCAACGTTAAAAGTACTAATACATCAAGGGTTTTTTTTTTCAACAGCCGGTATTAAAGCTCAGGACTTGGTTCATTTTGTTGACCTCAATTCCAACATCTTGGCAATTCAGGATTTTACTGCGCTTTCTGAATTTGGGGAAAATTTGATAGAGTTGGTTAAAGTGATAAAATCTGCTTACGTCAGAAAACCACAAAATGTGCCAATATAAGATAATAATATTAACTTAATCTGCTAGAATTTGTTGCCAATTTCCGTTCAAAGATCAGGTAAAGATTCAGCATTTGAGTCTTTTGACAATCCTGCAACTGAAATAAACAGATGTCATAGATATGACCAAATGTGGACTCAAATGAAATAGAAGAGTTTATGTCTGCCTTATGAATAGAAGTAATAGATGATAGATATAACAACAGCAACAACAGAAATGCGGTACATAATGTATCTTGTTTATAACGTTAACATTCAGTTACCCTGGTCCCCACAACTTTTGTCCCCGTTATAGGCGAACGGATCGGAATGGCCAGCGAGGAAGTCTTATTTGTACATACGTCAAAATAATTATTTCCTCTTTCTGCTGAAATTTGGTTGGCACAAGGTGGAACTATCGTTCAGCTCATAGACGAGACCGGACCGGGCCGGCCGTCAGAACCGCCAGCTTTAATCCTCGTCCGTAGAGACGGGAACTAACTGTTTAGGTATCGTAGGCCTACTGCGCGGTAAACTGTCACGGTCGATTAGTCCGTCACTCTGCTTGTTCTACTCTTCCAATTTGAGAGAGGATCCGATACGGACAGCATTCACATGTTTTACCCCAATAATTGCCAGATTTTTACCAAGATGCTTCCCACTTGCGTCTTCATTCTCATTGTACCAATTTCAATGGCTTTTGGAAATTACCCCTTAGAAGAAGTGTAAATCTGAAATCTCTATCTACCTGTGTTCACTCTCTGACTTTATTTCATTGGATTTGCCCTGACCCGCTTTATTTTGGTTTGCAACAAACATCAGATCAGTTCCCAGAATGGATTTAGACTTGGCACAAGAAGGCGGACCCCACCGATGAAAAATTATGCTATGTTTTGTTTATTATTTTTTTTCGTTCCGATTTTATTCAGAGAGGAATTCTGTCCTGGATGATGGGCTGTGGTGATTGTGTTAAACTGTTGTCGAGACACAATGAAAAGAATATGTTTGTTTGTTTTTTTTTAAACTCTTTAGCCACTGAACCATGTGTTGTATGGAATTTATAGTTCCCTTCAGTGAATATAGGATGGCATGGCAAGAAATATTTAGAAGCCAAAGGGTGAATTATGTACGGCTGCACCTACATGCATTTTGCATTGGTTATTAGCTCACCTGAGCCAAAGGCTCAAGTGAGCTATTGCCTTCGTCCGGCGTCCGTCGTGCGTCGTGCGTCGTGCGTCGTGCGTCGTCCGTCGTGCGTAAACTTTTTACATTTTCATCTTCTTCTTGAAAACCCCAGGACCGATTTTCATCAAACTTGGCAGGTAGCATCCCTAGGGGGTTAGGAACCCAATTTGTTAAAATGGGCACCATGCCCCACCCAGGGGCCACCAGGGGGGGGGGGGGGGCCCAAACCCCCCAAAATTAAGGAATCTGTAAAAATCTTCTTCTCTAGAACCAAAAGTGATAGAGCTAAGTTAATACTATGAGTTAGTACATTGATGACTGTAGGTTCAAGTTTGTTCATGGCAGAATCAGGGGTGCCCCCCTTGGGACCCAGGGGAGGGGGTGGGGAGGGGTCCTAATGGGCCTAAATTGTACATTTTCATCTTCTTCTTGAGAACCCCATAACCAATTTTCACCAAACTTGGCAGGTAGCATCCCTACGGGGTTAGGATCTCAATTTGTTAAAATGGGCACCATGCCCCACCCAGGGGCCCCAGGGGGCCCAAACCCCCCAAAGTGAAGGAATCTTTAAAAACCTTCTCTAGAATCAGAAGTTATAGAGCTAAGATAATACTTTGAGTGAGCACATTAATGACTGTAGTTTCAAGTTTGTTCATAGCAGATCCAGGGGTGCCCCTCTTGGGGGCAGGGGGGGGGGGTTGGGAAGGTCCCAATGGGGGCCTGAATTGTACATTTTCATCTTCTTCCTGAAAACCTCATGATGGATTTTCGTCAAACTTGGCAGGTAGCATCCCTAGGGGGTCAGGATCTCAATTTATCAAAATGGGCACCATGCCCCACCCAGAGGGCCCCAGGGGGCCCCAATCCCTCCAAATTAAGGAATCTTAAAAAACTTGGGCCCTTATTGTACATTTTCATCTTCTACTTGAGAATGCCTTGTCAAACTTTAGTAGAGCTGTGAATAATTTAGATTAGTGACTGCGTGAAAGGTGAACTTGCGATACTCAGGTGAGCACTAGAACCGCGGGTCTCTTGTATATGATTATATATTTTTGCATTCATATACTGGTGTGTGCGTTTTGTGTGGTAGTGTGCATGTCGGTGTGTTACTATTGCTAAGCGTGGTTCTTTTTGATCATTTGAATGGATGTGAATAAGTATTACATATACACTGTATTAAAAAAATCATAATAAGGGACTTTGACGAAATTATGGTGAAGATTATATATGTTGTCATTTTTTCTTAGCATCTCATTGAGTTGATAAATGTAGAGTCCCAGTACACACAGTTATCCATTGCTTGAATAATTCAGAATAATTACTGACTGTATAATATGTGTATTCTTATTTGATTTGATTTGATTTGATTTGATTTGATTTGATTTGATTGATATGTTCCTGCATTATCATTGTACATGCACATACATGGACATGTATAATTCATTCATTGTTGGTGCCATACATATACATTTAAACATAAGTTATTAACAAAGTAGTTTTTTTTTTTTCTTCCTTGCCTTTCCAATGTACCTTGACCGTACGCTGCTAAAAATGAAATGAAGTATTGCATTCGCACTATACTCATGGCGTTGCTGAGGCCCGCCCGTATCATACAACGACATTGCACATTTGTGTGTCACGAGTTGTAATCTATTTGACTGACGATGTTATTTCTATATTTCTAGAACGTCAACTTTACTGGTATAAATGCAGGTGGTGATTGATGCAGGGTATACGTCGAAAACAGTAACATGATGTCACGATCGTAACTGGTCGTCAATAGATGTTTCGTGAATTAGATTCCATAATTGGAAGTATGTAGAAACATTTTCACCGAGTTTGGGTTTGATGACCTATTTTCAAAAGTACATATATATATATTTCAATATTGATGCGATGTCTTTTTGTAAAACGCTGTCGTTTTGTAGGTGTTGTGAAATAAATGTGTCGTTGAGATACATAATTGTAAAGTCAGAAATTTGTCATATATGACTATAATGCGGAATTATGTTTACGTATGTACACTGCGACCTAAAATTGCACATGAGCTTCAATTTTTCTTGATGCATCTTGTAATTTCATAATAGTAGCTGCATAAGAAACAGGTAGTCTGCTGACTTTGTTAACATTTCTCACACACATACACACATACGGTGTGTGTAACCGACACTTAGCGACGTGGCGAAAACCGGCAGAGGCGAACGAATATTGCCTGCTGACCTTTAACCCTGCAAAATAACAATTGCTGACCTTTAACCCTGCAAAATATCAACTGCAATTGCCTCGCAACACTACCTCGTATAGGTAATAATAGAAATTACAGCCCTCTGTAATTCATGATATTTATCTAAAAAGGTCTTACATACCCTCTAGATCTGTCTTATCAGTGTCCATAGCCCCATTTCATAAAAGATGTTAGGATAGCAACTCTTGCTCGAATGTCAACTTCCAATAGCAGCAGGCAATCAGGAAGTTGGATTTTTGTCGTTACCATGACAACTGTCATTCCAGCAAGAGTTGCTATCGTATCAACTTTTTATGAAATGGGGCCCATATCTCTCCAACAGGGGGCTTTGACATTATCCACATCTGTAGTATCAAGGATGCACGCTTTTCTTCAGCGTGACAGGACGGACGGAGAAATAATTATTCTTTGAAGAGCCAAAACTGATGATGTACAACAAACTGACATGCAACGTAAAAAAAAAACAACATCATGGACAAAAAGATTGTCTTTGCACAGCAAAGTTCTAACTATTTAATTCATTAACAGCAATTAAGAAGAATGACAAAAGTATTGAAAGACACGGATGCATTTTAAAAAAGAGAGTCAAAGAGAGTCAATACGTTGTTTAAAGCTGCTGTACGGTAATTAAAATAGTACTGAAACTACATACATATCAAACTACAATAATGGAATGTGCCTCGAAGACGGATGATTCGTACCTTTACAGAATTCAAGTTACGTTGATTTCACTTCATCTATTACAGCTGCTTCATGAAAGACTTATTGTGATTAAACAATTTGATTTAAAAAATACATGTATATACACTATCCAATCCCCCTACAGATTCACCACAACTCCAGAGTTTGCTTGAATTTATGTACAGCTCACACCGATCTATATAACAATACATGTTCTGAAACTACAATAACCAGACGCAAGAGAAAAGATGAACCCATGACCACCTGCTAACCAAGAAATAGCAATAACTTCCTCATATTAATAAGCTTGCATGGTTAACGATGATTCGTTCCTATAGCAACAGGACATGTTGAATCCGTTGTCGTACAAACAACTCCATCCGCTGTGTTTACCTGTTTAGCATTTTGCATTGATTTACATGAATCCTACATTGAATTATCATTTGCTAGCTTCAGTAAGGTTCCAGGTTATTTAGTGATAATGCATAGAGAATAATTTGTACATTATCATATTGTTCAATATCAACATCTTAAAGCTTCAGTCATTTTGCATTAAGAGAAGTACATAATCATGGCACAAGACTATACAATTTTGTTCGCACGGAGAGCGAATGAGCAAGTGTGAGAACGTATGAGTCAGAATAAAACCTTCCTCCTTATTGAAAGAAGAGGAGAATCAACGATTAGAGAGTATTGTGAAGAAGAGCAACAATATGAAAATACAAAAGCTTGAATGAAACTAGACTTGCAGTTTGCTAACGACTGTTGCAAATAACAACTTAAATTGACTAGTTGGTATACTCTTTCATGACGCTTAATAAAACCACACAAACAAAAACGTGCGCTATAATATTTTGACAGGCACTATAGTCTTGACAGATGTTTCCATGACCGTTACTTGATATTGCTTGAGCACATTCCGATCTACCTCGTACGCACGTCTGTCAATCCTTGTCGAAAGCATGTTGAAATAGGTTTTTATTTTTGTGTGTGCTAACGTATATCTTTTCGAGGTCATTGTATTCAAGTGTATATCATGAGAAGTGCCATGCCATTAACGATGAAATGAAACATTCTCCTGATGAAATTTAAATCGATGACATTCATTATAAACGAACAAGAGGATTCCACATGTAACGATTTGGTCACGTGATCATGAAGGCTCTCCGGCGACGATCAAGGACGCCAATGAAACGATTTCTCAATAAAAACCAACTGCGTCTTTATCGTAATTGATCAGATTTGATTGAAGTTTCCACTGACTCTTCATTCATGCTACCATTTATTAAACATGGCCACATCAGTAAAGTATTGCCTTCGATGGTTGTTTATAAAAAAAAAGTGTTCTAATCCTTTAATATAGCTGGACTGGTGCATGTATCTTGGAAAATCTCATGTACCTATGTCTCTGGGTTGGCTCTTCTGGTTGCAAGCGATAAATTCAACACATTTATTTACTGATCGTACAGATTATGACATTGTAAAATGACTGTTATGCTTTGGATGGCGTGGTCAGTATTTCTCATTGATGACACTTTAATATATATGTTTACTCCCTACCATTGAACTTCCTATCAATTCAATATTGCACTCACTTGTCCTTGCCTATAACTAACGATTATTCCTCTGTCTTGTCAGAAAATTGCATTTTCTGCATTACTGACAAAAAAGGAACATCCTCACTCTCTCATCCCATTTCTTTCAATTTCAGAAGTCTCCATTGCTATCTTGATTTTATGTCTTCTCTTCCCTCACTGTAATTGAGAAGGAATGAAAACATCCCCCAAATAATTATTATGTAGGAACCAGCATGCTTTTACTCATGATAGTTTTGTTTTGCTTTGTTTTGTTTTTTTGTTTTTTTAATATCTGTGCAGCCAAAACTTTATAACTAATGCGTTATGATATACTGCAGAAACATTAAGTAAACAGAGTTAGAGAACTGATATGATTTTCTTTATTGTGAAGTTTATAGGGAATACCTTCAGTCACTTAAAGCAGTGCGTTGTCTCAGATTGTATGTGGTCCTTATCCTGCTTCTTTGAAGAATGCTGTTATTCATTTATATTAACAATAGGGTACAAAACAGAAAAATAAAGACACAATGAGAAAACCCTTGCAAAAGAATTTCTTCAGTGATCTCACAGTACCTCATCTGTCGTACCTACTCAAGGTATATCTGGCACTACATTGCTCCCAGCAGGGGTCCTGGAGAAATGTGAAAACAGTCACGTAGTGACTCATGGGTCATTGTGTATTTCATGTTTCGTGACTGCCATCATTATTTTCTTCGTTTACTACGTCAACGCACTCTGCAAACATCTTGCTGCCATGTCAATTTATAAGCATTCATGCACTTTAACATAATATACCTCAACCCAAACTTACAAGGATAAACAGAGTTACACAAACGCACTCGGGTATACTAGGTTCAGCCGCTTGATACAATGAGGATGACGAAAGACAGTTTCAGACCATCTATGCAGATCGGTTAATAAGAAGTCGGTATAGCAGACAATCAATCGGCAAACAAAACACAGTATAAGTCCTACGAAATATTTGTAGGCCTAGATAACAGAGAAAAACGCTGCAAGATCCCCTGTTAAGACCATTATCTTTACTCTTTGTTCCTTGTCTATTCTCGGTGATTTTTGGACGGTTTGGCTAAAAAGGAGTAGTGAAAGACGTACAGCCGAATGGAGATGAAGTCAGTTGTGAAAGAAACCCTCGTGCACGAAGACCTGGCCGTGTTCCGTCTCCTCTAGAGGGCGCTTCTCTGAAAAGTAAGCGAGCAATCTTAGCATGCCTGTACAGTGACGGGGCGATCGTTAACGGCCTGTTGACGATCGCCCCGTCACTGTACAGGCATGCTAACCTGGAAACATTAAACTGCACATTACTTGAATATGAGACCATTCTAAAGCAAATAATTTTCATACAACAATAGACATATAATTTACTCTTAAATGAATCCCACAAGGATTGGAACAATCATCCCCCAGCATTCCCACTGATTCCCACTGATCAGTTACTAGCCATCCCCTTTAAATAAATACACATGTCGCATATGATGTCGTATATGATGTCAGCTGTTTGCTCTTATGCATATCGTCAATAAATATTGTGAAAAGTTTTTTTAGTTGCATGGGAAAAGAAACAAGAATACCTCTGCTACACATGTGTTACACCCTTGTCATAAGCAACACCTTGGAACAGCAGCAACAACACCACCAACTACCAATTAGGCCTACATTATTACTGAAGTTTCGACTTCTGCTAACTGCACTGGACAACAACAACAACAACAACAACAACAACAACAACAACAAAATTGTAACTACGTACAACGAACGACAACTACTACTGCTGCTGTTGCTGCTGCTGCTGCTGCTACTACCCCTGGTCTACTTTTGTACTACTACTACTACTACTACTACTACTACTATTACTACTACCAGTGGCAGATCCAGAGGGGGCACAACCGGCGCACACCCCCTTTATTTTTAGGTAAAAACAAAAGAAATAAAAAGAAAAAAAATGAAATGAAACCCGGAAGTGGCATCAGAAATATTAGTTGCGTCCACACCCCCTTTTACCTTTACAGAATGCCCCTAACTACTACTACTATACTACTATTACTACTACTACTACTACTACAACTACTATTGCTACTACTGGCACGTCTGCTACTACAACTCGTACAACTGCTTCTTCTTTTATTGACACAACAGGATGTTTTCATCAATGTGACTATTTTATGTGCAAAATAAGTACGAGACAAGTCGCTATTATGCCACGGCGAAAGCAGAAAAAGCTTGGCCAAAAATTGGCCAAGAGGGAGAAAGAGGGGGGAGGGAGAGAGAAATGTAAAACGCCGTACCAAAGCAGCGCAGCGAACAAAATCCACAAACACATCACGTGACTCAGGTTCCTCTACTGCTATAGGGTGATGCTCGTTATTCCGAAGCATCGTTAATCGGAGACTAACGAATTCCGAATATCTAGTTGTTCGTTATTCTTAAGATTGTGGCGTCATTATGAAGGTTCGTTATTCCGAATGTTAGTTAATCCGAAAATGGAAAAAAAAATTAAACTAAAACAAAACAAAACAAAGGTGTATAGTAATGACCCTTCGGAATTACGAACCTAATTTTGCTTTTGGCATAACGAACCTTATTCAAATTCATGAAATTCTTCCGTCGAGATGTTTTCATTGCAACTGATTGACAAATTGCCCTACATCGACGTAAATAAGCACTTATTTAAGTCGATGTGGGGCAATTTGTCAATCAGTTGCAATAACGAACCTTATTTCACTTTCGGATTTCATTATCGGGTCAACGAACATTCAGAATAACGAATCTTCGTTCATTTTGAACCTTAGGATAACAAACCTTTTTTTCCCCATTTTGGACTAATGAACCTTCGGAATAATAACCTCATTTCATTCGGATTAACGAACCTTTGGAATAACGAACCAATTAATTTTCGGATTAAGGCACCTTCCGAAGTGCGAATTGTATAAAAGTATGCTGCGATATCATAACTTGCTGCTGTGGACGCTCAAAAAGTAGGAACAAGCGGGGAATTCCGTATTGCCTTACCTGTCTCATTCTTCAAATGAGAAATGATGTGATAAAGAAAAAAGGATTTTCATTATTGACGGCAATGAAATCACAATTGTCATTCTACAATAATATGGTGTGCTGTGCGGTATAAATCAAAACGTCATCATATTTATAGAGCTATACTAGTTACCAAGGCTTGGGCCTGTTCAGCGTTCTTGATAAAGTTTAGGGCGTTTGCTGGGTGTAGCCCATCACTCGATATTGATATATAATTATTTCAGGTTTTGAAATCAACGAAGTCTTGCAAAATTGGTATAATATAGCCGTCATAATGATAATAATCTTGACCCGTCATTTCCTTTTGCTATATCTCTATATCTATACCTCATTGACCCATGTACAGAAAGTACCGGTGATTGTCTGGCTAACCTTATCCTACGACGCACTCGCACAGCACATGCATAAATACATACACAGGCTCACACACACACACACACACACACACACACACACACACACACAGACAGACACACAGACACACATTACAAACATGCAAAAACAACAATTTTATGCTCCTTTTGTATGGACTTACTTTCGATGTGTTCGTCTTCAGGTCGAATTTTGTTATCCACACTCCCTCTCTGCCACCACCACCGCTTGTGTACGGCTTTCAGCCCCCTGAATGAAATGTCAAAACGTAGCCATGGTAACAGTGAAGTGAAGATAGAGCTGTTGTATCATATATATATATATATATATATATATATATATATATATATATATACATATTTATACATATATATATATACACAATATATATACATATATATACATACATATTATATTATACATATGTTATACATATTATATACATATGAAGAGTTTGTTTGCAAAAACCGATAAGTCCATATTTGCCAAATGGAGATATTTGCGATTAAAGGTCAAGAAAAATAAAGAGAATAATAAGAATTTTTTTGCTTCTTTTGAACATAACTTAAAAAATATACCTTTATATATAGTGACCAATATATCATTTGAAAGGTATTATTTTGTACTTTATGACAGAGATTGTACTTCAAAATCTTCAAAAATGGACTTATCGGTTTTTGCAAACAAACCCTTCATATATACATATATATATATATCCCTCCATTTATATGTTTGGTTTTATTGTTCCATATTCTACATTTTATGAATGAATCATAAACATATCAAGAATTGAACGTGCAAATTGTCAAATACACACAAAGAAGATGGGCATGAGATATCTATTCCTAAGGGCGTATGGATTCCCTTGCATATTTACGTGCTTGCAGGCACGACAAAACAAAGGCATTATACATTCAAACGTAATCATTTTACCAATCATATGGCATACTGCTATTTCAACGAAGATAATGTCAATCACCACGACCTTGTAGCCTTATTAAGACGTATATGGCAGACGATCATCACACTTCACTTCATACAAATCTTCCCTGTTCAGAGGTGTAATACAACACTTGATATCCCCGCGGGGGTTATATTCCCAAGGAGATTATATTTTGGCATTGTCTCAAGGGAAAACACAACTCCAAAGGGACTGTCAAGTGTTATATCACAACGATATAGACAAGGCACTATTTGTTATATCATATACATTGTATTATTATACATGCATAAATACACATCATTTCATTGTAATCGAGTCGCCAGAGTCCAATGTTGGAATCATAATATTACCCGACGTGACGTCACTGCAGACAATAAAAAAATAAAAAATGTATCCTCGCTTCATTAGTCGAGTGATTGCATCATGAACAACCCCAGAACAATATTATTTCATATAGACCATAATATAAGTCACTATGTTAACCATTGTTGCGTGTTTTCTTCTGATTGGTAAATATCTTTCTTCCCAACGCGGCATTACTGAAACAGTTCAACCTAGGATGACCTTGGTCCTCACGTTATTGCTCCTGCGACAATTGCTCCGGTCTTACTTCATCAAAAGGACTTAGGGTTAGGGTAAGGGTTGTAATAGGGTTTTAAGTTTAGTTCGATGCGAGGATTAGGATTAGGTTGAGGGTTATGTTTGTGGGTAAAATTTATGTTTGGCCTAACATGCAGATATTTTATTGGAGCAATAAAGTCGTGATGGTGTGACGTGATCAACTTTAGCAAGAGATAAATAAAACCTATTCCAGGAAATCTATGATCATAAGCACAGGAGGTATACCAAATCGCAATAATGTCAAATCACTCACAGCGTAACGATGGCTACAATCAGGATAACCAGCGGTACGGCAACAAGCACAGAGACACCGACAATCCACCCCGTGCTCATCCCGGCCGGTGCTACCTCTCGCTCGGGCTCGACCTTTCCCAGGGTGACTTCTGCCACTGTGGCGTTGATGGCGTCCTCGATCAGGTGCAAGTTGTCCATGATGATTTCGTACAGGACTGATTGGGAGAGGAACTCGCCGTCACCTGGGTGTGACGTCACGAAATGATGTTTGAATATATTGACGTGGTTATATCAGTGAGTGTGAAAATGTAGCAAGATTTGCAAATTGACAATTTAGCCAAAAGTTGTCAATATTTATTCCTGTTGGTACTTAATACACATATCGTGACAGCAGCAAGAAAAAAAAAAAAGAAAATAGCAAACAATATATATATATATTGGTCAGTAAGAAAATTAGGTATGAATTAAAAATGAATCATACAAACCGAGAATATTGGCATTTACAGTTGGCGCACATTATTTCAATTGACATAAATTCGCCAAAAGATATAAATGACATTGAACGCTGAAAATTTTAAATAACTTGACATTAAAATTGGTGTCGTCGACAACAGCACCCTACCGGTGCCCGTTGTCGGATTAACGCTCAGGTCATCGATGCCGCGACGTCGCCGACGTCGCTGGCCAGAGATCGAACCCCCTTCCGCACACAGCTGGTTGTCGGGCAGCGGTTTGACATAGGCTGCCACCACGAAGCTGCCACCCTGCTCCGATGGCTGAGGGTAACCGCTCACTATGGAGACATCCGAAGAGGTCACGTAGTCCAGTGTTAGTGGACTGGGATCAGATGAGGTGTGGTAATGGGCAGACGATTTCGAGGGAAAAGGAAAGAAATGAACAGTGCTTCCGAGCAAAGAAATTTTACCATGTTGATTAAAGGTGTTGAGTAGAAATATCTTGACCCGAAGAATCAATAATGAAATCATTTTGTTTTTGTCAAGTACCTTTTCCCTCACTTTGAAAGGCATCGTCACTGTTGAGATAGGGCTTAAGGTTTCCAATTTTTTCGTGTGATGATTTTTTTTTTTTCGTGTGATGATTTTTTCGTGTGATGATTCACCTCTGATGAAATATAATGAAAGTGCAAACAATTCTACGAGGAATTCAGAGTTTATCGATGAAAATCGGTTTTGAAATGGCTGAGACATCCAAAAACATCGAGAGAGCTTGATAAAAGGTGGGACCCACCTTTAATTACACTTTTTCTTACTTTTATTTTTGATATCTCATCCATTTCAAAACAGATTTTCTTTTTTTTACACATAAAAGCTTTGAAAAACTTTGAATTCCTCTTAGATTTGTATAAGCTCTTTAATATTTCATATAAACTGATTCTAATAATCTCGCAAAAAGTAAAATCTGAATCCCCTACACTCAACCAAAACTACACTGTCCCTTTAATGTTACATCATGGATGGCTTCACAATACATAGGGAAAGCATTACCATTATTATAATATACTGGGTGGAGCTGAATCAGTCAGACCCATCTACACCGGAATATTTCTCCCAAATTAAAGATCGATATTATAATGCTTGAGATAACAGCAAGCGGGTGAAATAAACTGCAAGGCCAGCCATGCAGAAACAATCGTGCCAAGTTAGATGATTATTGGTGTCATGTGAAGTCAAGAACGACAGGAATTGATGAACCAGATCATACCGTTCCGATAATGTTTCCCCTTATCGACTAACCGATAACGTGGAAAATAATGACAGCGCAACGATAATATTTCGTCACAGAAAGTACGTTACTTGCGCCATTGTTGATGCAGGAACGAAAACATTACCACAGGTTGCCTGGTCACACAAGTCAGTATTACTCACATTACATGTATAGTGAATATTCACTGAAGTAATGATCACCAGTCTTTGGAATGATGCTGTTAAAGCGACAGGAAATTGACAAACATAATAGGGGGCCTACTTCGTAGATAGCGGTAGAAAATGAGATAAACAGATATAGATAAATTAATGTATGAAGACGTGTTAATCTATAGATAAATAAAGAATAAAGGTATATAGAATGGGTGATTAACAGATATATATATATATATATATGGACAAATGATAACAATACATTTACTGATATAGTATATAGATAGATGTAGATAGATAGATACTTAGATAGATAGATAGATAGATAGATAGATAGATAGATAAATAAATAAATAGATAGATAGACAGATAGAGAAGTATACAAATAGATATATGCATAACGATAGATAGATGATAAATAGGCAGGAAAATACAGATATAAGAGAGAGGGAGAGGGATAGAGAGCGAGAGATGGGGGAGAAAGAAAAAAAAAAGAGATGCTTGATATCTTTCGTACTTGGTTTTTGTTCCTGATGAAGGGCAGCAGACAGTGAAGTGGGTGTTGCAGTAGTCCGTCGTCATCTGCGCGATGATGCCGATTAGGAGCGGTTGGATTCTCTGCCACTGTCGGAAATTATATTGCAAGAGCAGCAATCTCAGATTAATTTTGTCGAATGGTGATTATAACAGTCATGTGCACTCGCTACCCTTCTGAGCGCATGCGCTCCAAATTTTCAATGGTGATGGACACCAGTGTTTGCTCACAAAGGTCAATGATCTTTATCAATGTCAAAGATCTGAATAGACTCTGGGCATGAGGTCAGAGATCTGTGAATGGAGACGAACGAATCGACGTTTGGGTGTCGAGATATTCTTCACTCAGACATGAGCGTTTACAGGTAATTGACATATATTATTTCAAATTCGCATTGAATTTGGAAAGGATAATGAAATCCAAGAAATGAAAACAGTAATAATATATTGAGAAATAATGAACTTTGGAGAATTTGTCAGGGGCAGTGGCCTGTAACTGAAGCGCATATCCTTTCTCATCCTGTAAGGAAGAGTTATATGATAATTATTATCTTTAGAATTTATGGGGACAGGTCACGGGTTTTTTTTTTTTCTCTGATTCGCGTTGTAAGTTATCTTTGAGCAAAAATGACTATTGCATACATTACATATTGCATGACTTGGTTACATATTATTCCCTGCAAAGGTTTCTTTTTTGTTTGTTTTTGAGTGAATGTACTTGTAAAGTCTCTTAGCATGATCAATGCGACGACTTTGTCGACAACTGATCTGTTCTTCTCCATTTTCAGGGAGTAGTGCCAAAATTAAAAAGTGATGTAGAGTATACTTAATACATGTATTATCGTGGCATCTTTAAACACCACAGCGGCAAATAAAGCCCAACGAATTATCAAAACTTACCTGAAGTAGGGATCCACTAATGGAGAGAACCACCGAGTGTTGAATTTCTGCTTTCGGGACTGAAAAAAAAAAAGTATAAATAAATAAACCAAGCAAAGAAGTTGCAATAAGTCGACCATCAATTCAATCTGATTTCAGCTTCGGAGGGTTCATCCGAAGCTATACACAGACATTCAAAATGTGCATAATGTTTCAAATGTTTCTAGCGTCCGTTGATTGTGACGAAACAATTTGGTGTCAATAATTAATTTCTAAAAGCTCTACATAGAGATTACAGCACCATATTACTGTGTGATTACTCTGAAACGTAAAAGATATATCTTATCCCAAGTGAATTGCTTAGATCAGCGTATCAAACTATATATTCATCGTTCGTGTCATTACGTGTTTCCTATGCCCCGTACGAATTTGTCAAAATTGCTTGGTCAGTTTTTAAATGAGATGTGGCTATGTACAAACAGTGAAATATTTTTGTCGGAGTCAGCCATCCATAAATATGAACAGCAATCAGCAAATCATGTCTTACCCGCACAGGTGTCACCCTGGTAGTCTGTTGTACAATCACATGAACATGACGTCTGGTCGTACGTGCCGCCATTCTCGCACGCTGTCATCGAGCACTGCTGGACCGTCGTCGATTCCGTGGTCTCTACGTCGGCGGTCGTCTTGGGCTTACTGGTCGAGATGGTGGTCATCATCGAAATCGTTGTCTGTTGTGCAACTGAAGGAGACACGTACATTGCAGTAGCTTTTAAACAGAAGAAGCATGTCAAAGAACTACAGCAAGTTGATTGGAGGGGAGAGCCGATATCACTGACGAGTTTCCTCGCACATGTCACGCAAGTAAACATTTATTTTACACTATGTTGACAACCCTCCCTTAATTCGTACCCCTACGCGGCATCTGAACAATTCATTTACAGAAAGACTTACAGCATGTACAGGAAAGGTAATACTTTATGTAGACTGTGTATTTTCAGTAAATCGAGTTTTTCTGATTATTTGCGATTAAGATGCCGCTGGCTTCGTCATTCCTGATCCATGATGTCCAGGTAGTAATATATGTAGGCCTTCACATAACTGTATGTGATATAGGTGTGAATGAATAAGCGAGCATCTCCTGGTCATTAAAGATCTCCAACATCCACCTAACAGCTATAATCAAATATAGATACAGTTTTATATCACATCTAATCCATTGATGTTTCTGGTCGGGATATCAGCGTATTTGATTTGGATCATTCCAGAGTCATTTTTCTGTCAAGCAACATCATTATCAATTCTGCCATTACCATTATCATTATCATCATTACTAATATGATTTTAGTTGTAATCATCATTGATATTAATGTTATTCCTGTTTTACTTATTGTCGCCTTTTTCATTCTCACTATCACTATCAACGCCGTTATTTTCTTCGTAAATAAAATGTGTCACAAATGTTGGGCAATTCTTTAAAATAATTTAAATAATTTTGGTTGTTATTTGTGTGATGGAAACTTGAATGGGAGGAAATGCAAGTAGATCTTAATTCAAAACTAAAATGTTTGCTTTACATTACCGTGTATTTCTCAAAGCCTTTCACGCCATTACACCTTGAACTATCTGTAAAAATCGGCTGATGGGTTTCGTGCCATTTATTACACTTTTTTTTGGTACGTATAACATAATATGATATCATAAGTGTAGGAGTAGAAACAGCAATTACAAGATATAATCTTCTATAAGACTCTAAACTATCGCCACCTAAGCCCATCGCATAGTGATAAATGATTTCAGTCTCTGGTGTAAATCTGACTGCATCCCATTTGATAACGACAATACGAAAACAATTTTGGTGGTATGTTTTTAAGCTGCTAGTTAAGAAATATCTCGTTCCGTGCTGGCAACCTATCATTTCTTTTTTGGAACCGACTCTCTACCCGATGAGGTCGATGCAGCAGGTGTTAGGTTCTCCTGAGTGCCCGAAGCCGTGGTCGAGCTTGTTGTCATCGACGGTTCCGTCGTCGGTGGTGAAGAAGAAGCTGACAACGTAGTGGCCTCATCTATACGAGTTGAAAATTGGAAACAAGGAAATGTGCAATTTCATAGAATAAAAATGAACCTCAAGTCAATATCAAAAGTCATTGATATTTCTCGGCCGGAAATTGACATTTGACGAGCTTTTGGCACGTTGTTTCTTTTTGTTAACGTCAGCTGGCAAGGCTATATCCCCCGTTGGCAGTATACCATAGGGTTAATCGAAATTCTTTTATCTCTTAAGAAATAACTCCAATAAGTATATATAGTCAAATCATCTTTGTTATCATCACGTAAGTCTTCTGGACTAATATTGATTTAATTGTCATCATCTGCATTTGTATCATTAGCAGCATTAAATACGCCATCTCTTTATGATCTCATTAGCTGGAATTTGCGCTCCCCAACTATACGTGAGGGGTTTCTCAGGAATATAGTTTGGACCGTCATGTTATGTGAGGGATGTATTCGCGTGAATGTAAATATAAATACATTGTACATGTACTAGTATACGCCAATCACGGATGCCCAATATCACTAGCTTGCATAAAGTGCCATGTACGTTTAATAACTATACCCCATTGTGTGTATAACTTGGCAGCTATAATGATATAACAGATACATCAATCCTGTATTTCCTTTGATCAGACATAAAGAATGTATCTCTATCCAAAACTGCCATTTCTTTGCAAACTAGCATAAGAATTTTGCCATCTTTATGGCGTTCATTACCATGATCTACAAGCCACCCTTCCATCAATACAATATCGTTAGAGTATAAAAGTAATAATATTACATATTTTAATATGTGGGAAACACACACTATCAAAGAATGACGTCACAAACCCTCTCATAATCATTATGCACAACAGATAATAACTGGAAAGTTCCTGGTACGTTACTAAAATCTGACTTCCTCTCAAATCCACTGATACATTCTGCACAACGCATAAGCTTTCGTATTCAGAGCAGCTTGTGTCGTTGACTTAAAAGTCATATTCCTTAACAGTATGTGAATCATTCAGATCAAAATCATCCACTATATCCTTAACCATTAGGAAACATTTATACACAGAGCAACATGGTGCCATGCAATTGCTCGTTAATATAGTGCCAATACTCGTACTTAGTTTCAGTGAATATAGATTTGTAAATGGAAACCCCGCTGATTGCAAATAAGGGTTAGCGCATGCTGCTTTAACATATCCATTTTATCTTGTTACCGATATATTTTTAGCAAACACACATCATGCATGTAAACACCTCTATATTCCTAGCACCAGAAGGGGAGCATATAGGTGGGCAGAAGATGAACCAGGGATAATCATAAAGTTTTTTCTTTTTTTTCAGACAATCGATGAAGGTACGTAAAAGCACGAACACGATCTATCGAAACATCAAACAAAATTTTTGCTACACACCTTATTCTCGTTCATCATGGAAGGCTGTGCATTTTTTATCATTTCGCATGAAAAAAGAAAATACCACTACGACCTTCCATTAGACATCTTTCAACTTTAAGTCCTCATTTTGAAAAGAAGTAGCACTCCGAATCATGATTATTTCAGCAAGCACTTACAAGCATGATTCCATGTCCCGGCTTCGAATACTGTTTTTGTTTTGTTTTTGCTTTTGTTTTTATTTAAAGGCAATGTTGTCCTCCATCCGGCGAAGGTGTACGTGACATTCGATAATTCTGTCACGATGTTTCATTTTTGCTCTGTCTTTCTGACATGTACTTTTTCAAGAAACCAACGACTTGTGTTTATGACACCAACTATTTAACATGAGAGAGCTACTACCTTTCAGAGTTCCTTTTCCCCCCAATTCGACATGCAAGTATACAAACTCATCAAAAACCCAGATCATTGAGGCGGGAATTCATGAGGGATTTCATTCCTTTTAAGACCGGAAGATGCAGAATATTCTCCATGTCACCTAAAAATCGCAAGCTTTTCTTTTCCGCTTTTTTCTTCTTTTTTTTTGGGGGGGGGGTGGAAGTGATCGAGGGAGAGGAATGGGTTAAACGTGACATTGCTCCAAAGCCCCTCATAAATGTGTTTGATTCTCTGAAATTATCAAGTTGTTTTTAACAGAAAAGTTCAGTTATAAATCAATTTCTCTTCCAATACGACTGAAGTTGAAAAGACTCGATACGGCCAGAAGCAGCATTAAAAAGCTTCGAGGCAATTACTGCTATCTCTCAAATTCGTTTAGTCACATATCGCTTGAATATTTCTTAGAACCGATGCGTTACGCAGATATTGTGAACAGGCAGAGATTAGGTTTGTTCGATTTGATAATAAGCATATCAATCTCCTGATCATTGCCGGGAGGCATTCTAACAAAGGCACAATATAGACATGTTTCTCCCGTATTGTCCATAACACTTCTATTATACAGGGGGCGTGGGAGCAATGTTCGTTGGCAAAGGGTAATGTGCCTGAGGCGTTTGTTAGCCCGTTATACCAGTGAAGGAGGGGTGGGCGTCAGGAGAGGATTTCATGCACCTCATAGCATGCATCCCCTTTGTGTATGTGTGATTCAGACATTAATTGTCGCACTCCAACACATAAAAATCACATGCAAGGTTGCACGCATGTTTATCTAGTACCTACCCTTTTGTGAGCCTCGAATAGGTTAACCAGGGAGCGTATGATTTTGTTGGTTCATGAGATATTGCACGTGGTCCATGCAGGACAAAAGCTGCAGACATGTCGCTTGTCATACGCATGCATGCTTGTCAATAAAATTGTTGCAACAATTAAGTGCACGTACTCACAAACCGTTGGCATTTTGACTCACCCGTTAAAAAAAAAGGACATAACATTTCCCACAGACACATTGCCACTCATGATTTTCCTGCATTTCATCGAAAAACATCGTCCAGAAATGAGGCGCTGGCTAATTTCAACATTTCCACACTTTTTATGGTTATGTAGTGACATGATATGGCCAATTAATTGATACGTAATTCCAACTGATGCATCACAAACAGCCCATTTTCGTTCTTGCAGAAGTGCAGCCAAAAATGAATAGAACATTTCAGAATGCGGTTGACTGCAAACAAGAATAAAGCAGATTTATTTCACAAACGCTTGGCTTGCGCAGTACGTCGCAGTACAGCTACAGACGAGTAAATGGTAAACTTTGCCACAGCCATAGCAACATCACAACCATTATCATGCAAACGAAGTTGAACACATCCATTCCAATCGAAGATGCACACTGATGTAGAAACGACCTCATTATTGATATTGTTACATCATTGCTTGCAAGTGTAGTGTAATGCAACCAAATTTCGTGATACTTAATGTGATAACTTCTGTTCGCAGGACGAAAAATCCTAGATGATCATGTTTCGGTATGATAGAATGAGCTAGATTCATGCTATTGAATTCGGCTTCTTAAAAAATGCACCTGTGACTAGTCATCGCTGAAGTATAGGCCCAATATACACGTAGCTATACTGAAAAATCCCACAGACTTTTGACTCTATCGGTGGGTGTCCATGGTAATATTGCAGGTCATATTTATCACCACGACCCCACATATAACACTCAACATGATTATGATATATATAAGTATGTTCTCGTCCATCTTCTTTATTCAATGATTAAGTGAACGGCACTGTGAGTATGAGTAGTAATAATAATTATGACATTGTATGATGTGATGTCCCGGTGCTTCATGGGAAACTCGACTTATTTATCGCCGACGGTTTGCAACTTTTAACCATTGACACTTTGGTTGTTGTTGGGTGTTTTTTTTTTGTCACCCACGAAATGAAAGCTATTAAGTTTTGTTATTCATACATCTTCGTGACAGTCGCAAATAGGAATATTTCAATATCTGAATATCTCGACAAGAACAAAAATATGTATTCATTGTCAATTTTTAGCAAGTTGTTGGCATTTGATATATAACACCGTTTAAGTTGACATAATATGATGTATACAACGTCAGCATAAGTTGTTAAGTATATCGCTCTCAGCCAATTGCTACTTTATGAAAGTAAAACAACTACGAAAACGCTATGGAAATCCTTAGAGGCATGTAAAGAGTTCGAATTTCAGCAATATTACAATGACACTCTAAACAGATTGGTATACGTTAATTGGTATACAGACCCGTTTCAAGAAATCTCCCAAAATAGCCAAGATTGAAACTAGATTCTTCTTCTGTCAGATTATGATGAACTGCAGGTGATCACTGTAATCATGTGACCATTGGTATCAGGTGGTGAGACTCTGACATTCTTTTTTTTTTCCTCGGTAATATTATTTGCTCTTCTTTTGGGCTCACAGGTGAACCGTTTTGAAGCCTATCGTAAAAACTGTTCCACGAGGAGCGACAGTCACTGATCTTTTGACTTTTGAGTTTTGTTTTTGTAGTTTTGTAGAAGGGAAATTGGTTATCCGCCATAATTAGTTAGATTAACTATTTTGATCACAAATATTAAAATGAAAACAAGAGGACATAAGAGGACCGGCATATCAACCTTAAAAACAAGAAAATCCACGTCATGACTCAAGCACTGTGTCTCATCCGTCATAGCACAGAAAACCCAAACTGAATAATGATAATTTTATATACGGCTTTCATGCCTCTGATCTCACCTTTTTTTTTATCAAGTTGGTTAAAAAAAAAAAACAACCTTTGACATTTACACGTTTGACATTTATGAAAGCTGACATGATTATTATAGTCACTAGTATTTTAGACGTCAACATTCTTACCTCTGATTCTTGCTTTTCATTCTGACAGAAAAACAAAATATGATGTGCGACTTTGCTACTTAATGGATGAAAATGCACGTCAAGAGGCAACTAAAATTCCTGGTTTTTAGGTATCGCTCGAGACATGTGCCAACTTTGAACTGCATGGTATATAAAGGATTCCCAACGTGTTCAAAGTAGTGGATGTCGCTCTTGTGATTGAGTATGACAATCAATCCAGTGGTAAATCCTTTTGTGAGTGGATTGCACACTTTACAAGACCAACAAGCATGAAACTCGGAAAACATATTGGTATGTAGTTGGAGAAATGCCTGAATACATAATAATGATTTATGCTGTATGTGGCAAAGCATTAAGAGAGTCACACAGACTTAATTATCACTGACATTCTTATAATTTATCTGAGTGAAATGCCATATGATTATTCATTCGTGCATTCTATAATGGATCTGGTCTACTTCTTGAGTTTCCAGGGACATGAGCTGATGCGAAGGACTCATATCAAGCTTATTAGACAGACCTCGGCAAGCTCTGGATTGGTCAAATAGAGCCCTTAAAGAGAACAGAACATCTACATAAGATCTGAAAACATTCGCCAGCCAATCTTATCCCTTGCTTTATAATGCCCTTTACGCTTTTTATGCAGATTCTTGATTTTAAACAGCGAAAATTTAACTTCTTACCCTGTTTGAAAACATTAAAACCGATTAAAACATAAAATAAATGTCTTCACGCTTTCCTGTTTTGATTTAATCCCGATTTAACACTTCATTTTACGATGAATGCGTACTATGATACACATCTCATACAAGTCATCGCACTTTTGTTGCAAAATCCTTCGCTTGCAGGCAAACGAAAATTTGGAAAGGATGGACAGAAAATTATTTGACATCATATCGCGTGCAGGAATGGTGATATGATGATGATGATAATAATAATAATGATGATGATAATAATAATAATAATAATAATAATAATAATAATAATAATAATAATAATAATAATAATAATAAATAATAATAATAATAATGATTATAATAAGAAATAAATAAATAAATAAATAATAATAATAATAATAACAATAAAGTCTTCTTCATCCAGGGTAGCCTCTCCAGTGTTGCCACTGCTCTACCAGAGGACCCTGCCATTATTATTACCTTAGCGTTGGCAAGTATCCATTTATACACATTGGTCGAGAAATTTAAGATAATGAGACTTGAAGGTTTATTAATTTCAGATATAAGATTTACAGGTGTACCAATTCCCGGTTGATAACTCTATTTAGTGAACCGGCCCGGGTGAAATAATTGCCTGTCTCATCTCCTCATATAATAAGGGATGCTGCTTGATCGACGTTTGCTGCCAGTAAAATAATTGCGCAAAGGTGATCAACCAAGTCTACATAATGAATAACAAGTTACAGACTTATAATTCACACTTCAACATTGTGCCAAACAGTTACTCATGCATTCGCTAAAGTGTGTCGTCACCTCAGGTTCCTTACCACACTGGAAACTGCCATCATCCACAGCTGTAAGAACATGAAGAAAAAAGTGTGTGGGGGAAGAGAAAAGTAGACTTGCATTATGGTATGATTATGATGATAAACTATTCTTTCAAATAAATTTCTAGCATGATATTATGACTTCGTAATAGCTGTAGCCAAGATTACTAAATACTCATAACCTAATTTATGATGAGATCACATAAAATCATAGAGTATTGGTATCATTATACTGATCATAACGGTGATGATATTATTACCATTTGGATCAGTATCATATAAAAAAAATGAAATGTGAGAGCGCGTATATAATTATCTCAATGAAAGCTTCCGATTCAGTCAATATTTCAGTCTTTCAGATTACGTCATCACAGTCATTAAAGGGAGGAGTGACGTCATTGTGCATACAGCGTGCGAAAATAATAGTTCATGATGGAATGAGACCATTCATACGATGATGTGCTACGGAAATTTTGGCTGACTGCAGGTTCAGCCATGCACAGAGTCACTTGTAAACATGCGTAATCATTCATAAATAAAGCGAATTGACGAAATAGCCCTTACAGGTTTCGAGATTTTATGTCAAATGCCCGATTTTTTTTCCCATCCCAACTACAATCTGACTGTCCAGCATGCCTACAAACGAAATCTCCCCGCTACTAAAGTCAGTAGTATTCCTCATCGAATCTTGTGTATAATCATATATATATCCGTGCAATTTGACCTTAGGTCGCCAGCCAGTTTCTAAAAAATTCATAAGTTAAATTCATTTCACTTCAATTAGATTAGATTAAATTAAATTTAATGCAATTCAATTCAATTCAATTCAATTCAATTCAATTCAATTCAATTCAATTCAATTCAGAGCAATATAATTCAATTCAGTTCAGTTCACCTCAGTTCAATTCAATTCAATTCAATTCAAGTTAATTCAATTCTCAATAACTTTCTACCATATAACGGCAATCTGACACAGCTCGACTCACTCGTGACTATAAGATTGAACTCGTCAAATACAAAACGACCTGTTTTGTGTGCATTGCGAAGGTCGTGAGATGGTGGGGCCTGGAGCGGGTAATGACAGAGTATAAGTCCTGCCTTTTATTACTTACTGCAGATCCCGCACATTGCTGGGCATAATTCCGGTATGTGTTCGAAGCCAGCAAAATCGCAGGCAAACAATGGAAAACTACTCCCACACCTGGTATCATAGTTGCCGCAGGAGACTGAAAGGCAATTTGAATGAAAGACATCGACATTATTTTCAATGATCATATCATGTCTCCGTGTGTGTGTAGGTGTGTGTGTGTGAGTTCTTTACTCTATATTTACAATTATTGTTTACTCTGTTAAATCCACATTGTTTAGTTTACATGATTTCTATCACTGAAGAAAGTGAGATGCATATCATGTTATTCTTATTGTCGAAAAACGGAATGAATTTGAATTTGAATTTGATTTTTTTAATAACAGCAATGAAAAGAATCATGGACACATACTTGGGTGTGTATCATCGTCGATGGAGGGCAATTTGTCAAGAAGAAGTATTGAATTGAACAAAAAAAAAACCCAACAACAATCGACACAAGATTATAGATTTGAATAACACACGTATATTATTATGTGTCATTACCGTTCTGTGTGGGCTGCATATACACGTATACAAACTTCCAGACCTTCGAGCGATATACAAGAAGCATATAGCAACAACAAAGTTTTATCGTGATCCTAGTACACGGGCATTGACGAGGACCAAAATATTCTTGAGAAAACATGTCCAATTTGTAGAGCTGTCCACTCCTAAAAAGTGAGAGCCTCAATGTCCCCTCAATGCATACGAAAAAGAGGCAAATAAAAGAAACAATTTGATACAAAATATTATATGCATTGTCCGACTAGTGACTACACAATGATTACAAAATATTCTGGCTCGTGACCTCAAATATTTGTCAGGGTTTGATTATTGTTTCGTCAGGGGACAACTTCGGGTCACCTTTGTTAGCACTTTTCGGCCCTTGCGATTGGCAGCACAACGAAGAAAAGATTTTAATACGAAGACATTGAATATATGTGTATATATATATATATATATACAAATATATACATACATAATCATAGTCCGCCTCAGTCTAATTTCTTTCTACCCACAATGAGGCACCGCGCACGTTTGGGAAGGGAACTATCTCTCGCACTATACATTCATAATTATATATACATCACATAAATATATAAGAATAGAACAGAAATTACTCAAGTACTTTTTGAAAACAGGCTTATTTTTATACTTATTATATAGTATATAATATTATGCATATATATATATATATATATATATATATATATATATATACTGTGTATATCTGTGTGTGTAGAGAGAGAGAGAGAGTTCTGTTCTATTTCATATATATAATAATTATGTGATATATATCTGTCTATCTATATATATATATATATATATATATATACATACATATACATCATCATGTCGTACATTTAGGTTTCTACTTAATTCATGGTCAAAAAAATCATTTCCATTATACACTATACTGTATGCGTGGCCACAGTGTCTTTATCCATGCGTGTGAAAACTATCGAGGGAAAGGCGCTTAATCAAGGGAAATCTACGATTTCTTCCGGTTGTCACACCGTGAGTACGGTTAACACGTTCATTTTATTTGCTACCCTACATCATGTCTCAGTCTGGAGATTATCAGGTTATGCAGGACTTGATTTGAACTTACCGGAGCAGTCCGCACCGAAGAATTGCGGTTGGCAGGTGCATGTACAGTCGTCATTCAGCGTTCCACAGTTCAAACAATTTGCTTTGCATTCAGTTGAGCATTCTGACAAATTAAAGAATTGAGTAATTTTGCAGGGTGTAAAGTTTAATTTCTCAAAAGTTTATATTAGTACAACTTTTCACGCACTGGAAAGGATTGGGTACGCTGATCTGAAGCAAATGATGAAATATCTACAAGATGACCTCGTCAGATGGAATAAGCAAATTACTCGGAAAATATTGATTAGAGGGGAAGGTTTGTATAGCCACAATTCAACTCCTTAGAATCAATTTATACCCAATCACTATACATGTAACATTCAGTCAGATAAATGCCGAAAACAATTCCCGTTTTTCTTTGGCATTTTTATCATTCCATATGATACAGGATGAACTTTTCTTGGTGTTTTGTTGGGTGTTAAATATGAAACACCGAGGTGGTATTTAGTTTCCGGTGTTCATTTGTGGTGTTAAATTAACACCTCTGGGTGTCACTCCAAAATATAAAACATATTGTTTCATGGGTAATTAGTTCCTGTTCTTCTTGTTGATTTTGAACTTTAACAAGACGAAGAAGAACTTATCCACAAGATACTTAATTTTTGAAAAAAAAAATATAAACACATTTCCAACACATTAGCACCAATTGATATGGTCTCCTAATTGACACTGGGCGGGTGTTATGCCATTGAAATTAACACCAACAATTTAAAATCAACACCATGTAGTATCATTGTTGAATTGACATCAGCGCCGTGTCAAAAATATCACCAGCTGAAGTGTCGAATTAATACCACGAAGTGGCAGGTGAACACTTTTTAACACCATCACAACATACTTTCTACACCCGTGGGTGTGGTCCTCTAATGGCACTTGATCGGCGTTAGATTTAACACCAGTGGTGTTAAATCTAATACCGATCCTTTTGCAGTGTAGACCTAATTGATATAACGATCGTACACACACACACACCCACACACACACACACACACACACACACACAAATAAGATAAAGAAGAATGGAGAAGACAAGGTGAATTATGTGCCGTTATTAATTTCACTTACCCTCAGCTGTTTCATCGGCTAGGCATTGCCCTTGGGGGACAAAAAGAACATGATATGATTACAGTATTTAATCACAAACAGAGAAATGTTTGAAGACTAGTTCAAATTAGTTTTATCCCGATGTAATTTCAGCGTGCATTAATGTTTGCTTGAGAAATGACCAGAAAAGGAGACACCTCATAAATATTGACAAAGAACACGTCGTCCCCATAACCTAGTTTCTATGATCAGGGGAAAAGTGAATAATCAAAGCATCTACTTTAACTATGACCCATCAATTCCATTATGTAACTACATCCGTGGAAATTAATGTGTTGTGGATTGTTTCATTATGACTAATGTAATTGGATGCATGAGAGATGTGTTATACCATGATTATCAAAACGATGTCGCGTGAAGTTATCAAGTAGTGATTGAAACATTGACGCTTTCTTGATTGATGACCGTGTTTGCAATCATCATTGTTCAGCAGGTCCAGCAGTGGATTCGTGTGATGCATGTTTTGCTATCCATTAGGATTCACCTCTTGGCGCCATGCTGGTGTCACGGCTAAAATAGAAAGCAACGTTACGCTTTGCATTGTGGGATAGGCAGGTACACTGCTTGACTGACCAACAAGTCGGTCGATCGACAATATGTCCTCATAGCTTTATTGGATCACACATGGGACTGATAGTCATACGTCACGGAAGTATATTCGTCCGATTAGCGGGACTCAGAGGCATAAATTTAATGCACCTTTTCAAAGGAACAAAGCTTTGAATTAGCCGCACTGGAAGAACATGAAATAACTTCATTCACAACAATGAGAATTTTAGCAGAAGTGATTAATTAACACTGACCCAAATGAAAAGAAATGACAATGATAGGTTGAGAGCCGATATTAAGTAAATGTATCTGAGGTAAAAACATAATAAGATGTTACAGGAAAAATATTATATGTAGTCATATTAGAGGTAAAACTGTTACAAACCGTTATCGGAAGGTTCGTTAATCCGAAAACGAAGTGAGTATGATACGGTTCGTAATCCCTTAGGTTTGTTAGTACGCACACTTTTTTCTTCTTCTTTTCTTTCATTTTCGATGTAAAGAATCTCATTTCATCTTCGGACTGGAGAACCTTCGTAATAACGACCTTTTTTTTTTTTTTTTTGGATTAGCGGACCATCGGAATAACGAACCTTATTTCATTTTAACGAACATTCTGAATAACGAACATCACCAAAAAAAAAAAAAAAATGTAATGTAGGTTTCCCTTTGTAAGTTCTTTTCCAAACTCTTCCATATTTACCGAGTGAGGATGAATTCCTCTCTCGCCGTCCTTGATTTCTATGAATTTTTAAAGAATACTGTCGGAATCGACTAGCAAGCCCTCGTGGGAGATTTTTGTTTATTCTCTGTCTAGGCGGTTGTGTGAAAACTAGGTCTTCTGTCATTGATACGCATTCATTATATAGCTTGATTATATTGGTTTATCACGGTCAGTAGAGTACAAAACTAGATTTCATTACTGTACTCCGTTTGCCCTTAAAGCTTGGAATGAAATTGTAATACTTTGTGCTTATCAGTCTGAAATGAACGCGCAGCAAAGTGAATGTAATATATCTAATAATTGAAATGATTTAGCCTAGATATTAGCTAAATTTAGATCTGCTCTCGAATGCCAAAGACGACGCTATTTGCCAAGAAATAATCATCATAATGAATAAAATGAAATAAAAGTTATCTTCTAATGTTCTGTTTCATTCTGACAGCACCAAAAGAGAAAGGAGATCATTTCTACGTAGCAATGAAAAACGGGCCATGAGTCTCACAACCCACGAGTCATACAGCCCATGAGTTCGATATATAAACAAACAAGACCCATATGTGTTCGACACCATAGGCAAAAACATCCAGTGTCAAACTCACGGGCTGTATGACTCATGGTCTGTAAAACTCGTGGGCTGTACAGCTCGTGGACTGTATGACTCGTAGGCTGTATGATTTTGGGTGTCGAACTCGCGACGTGCACCTGTAACGAGCCATTTTATACACCTACATGTCCACTCCAATTTAGTTTCTTAGGCAGGAATTCACATAGCATTTATTGTTCTTGCTATAAGGCAGGGCAAACCTCGGGCAAGCATGTGATCATTAAAAATACGTATACTAAACAGAAACGTTGTATCCGCAGTCGTACGTGGGTCATAAGGTGCTATAAAATAGGAAAAACACTATTATGTTACAGCAGACAATGCGCTTTCTTTCCCATTTCAGACAGAACGCTAGGTTTGTGTCTATCACGTATAGTTAAAATATCCGATTCTACTTCTGTGAAATAACAACACTGTGTATCATAGTTACCTCTTCATCAACACTCTAAAAAGACCCGAGTCAGAACTGACCCGGAACTGGGTCCGTTGGGGTCATACACCGTTCCGCGTCAGAAATGACTTGGAATTTGGTCATGAAGACCCCGAATGGGGTCACCCTGACCCAATTTATGACTCTGAATGGGTCATATCTGACCTCATTCCTTGTCATTTCTGACTCGGAACGGTGTATGACCCCAACGGACTCAGTTCCGGGTCAGTTCTGACTCGGATGTTTTAAGAGTAAAGAGTACGTTTGGTGTAGCATGCGAACGCATATGCATCCAGTGTCTAAATTTTTGTTTGTATTCTGGTGAGATTTAGTGTGTGTTCGTGGATACGGATTGTTCGTTCGATCGTACTTTGGCGTTACGAGTATGTCAACTTGCTGACCATCTATAGCTGTTATACCATGAACCTTCATATAGACTAATAACGAAGCTTTTTCTTTGATCTCATCTTCACCTCCCCTGCCTGATTATGTATTTATCTTCAGATGTTTGGGCAATGACGAATGCGTAATCGTGCATCGTCAGTGACAAAGAACCGTGTCCCTCATTTCGGTCTTATGTGGCTGAGGTGCCTTTTCAGAACCAACTGCATTGGGGAGCAGCAAGCCTGAAAAACTGACAAATTCTCTGTCACAAAATTGGTACTAGTAATTACTTAAGTGGACACTGTCTTGTGGACGCGCATGTAACGTTGCTTAATGGTGTAGACATATTAAGTGTCGTCTACTGTCCACGTTTACTCTGAAACAATGTGCGAAAATGGGGTAAATAAGATTACAAATCACTATCAACGTGCCAAATTAATATCTGCTTTCTCTTGTATAAAGTACGTGCGTTTTGGAAATGAAATTGCTTGAGCAATGATGTCCCAACATACACTACAACTGCACGTGCATTCTTCTTGATTTAAGTCTAGAAGAGTTCTTATCTTCTGCTAGTTCAGTAGTTTTTTTTTTTTTTTTATTTCAACAGCTGTCTTGCTTTTGTCCAAGCTGGCTGTCGGCGGAGATGATGAGATCAAAGCAGGAAAGCACGTGTCAAATGTTGTTGCGACCTATACTTTCGTCAGAAACAAGTGGATGAAAATGATTAACGAGCGACGAATGTCGATGTTTAGTAAGTCAATGGTAATACGAGGGATCTGGTTATACTCACGACACAGTTTGTCATCGCATTCTCCGATGCTCGAAGCACACCTGGTACAGCTGGGGCCTGCGTCGAAGGGCCAATCACCCACCCTGTTCCCTCTGGTCGTGCACGTACCGCAGAGTAAAAATCGAACATTTTGCAAAGCAATGGTCGGATATAAAGTAAAGTTAGATAAAAGATGGTTAGACGAACAGAACAGTAAAATTTCCATCAAGACCTGCCCGAAAATGGACTTTACAGTTTCAGTTTTGTTTTTCCTCAGAGCAGTAGTATACCTGAAAATTAATAGCGATCATTTCGAAAATAATTTGTAAAACATTGCCTATATCCTGGGAGAATGCAGTCACATGAAACAATTTCAACATTATTAAGAAGTCAAAAGCTCATCATCGCCAGCTTGTATGATAAGAAATGCTGAGTATCATATGTACTGTTACGCTGATCGCCATGTTGCTTGTGGAATTCCCGCTTTTGCACTGCGTCAGTTTATACCTTGGATATTCAAACTGGGTTTTTCCAAATCGTCTTTTACAATATTTTCTTCGCAGCATGATGTGATTACAACTTTCTCCACGAATATATGACAACCAGTACTTTGGCATTGGTAGTTGCAAGGAGCTATCACATAGGCCTATCTCTTTGGTAGCTGGCAACCTCGGGAAAAACGTATAAGGTTAAAAGGTTAATCAGTGGTGATTCTGCCTCGATATTAACGCAGGTTCCAACTGACATGCCAAATTGGCACTTTTATTATTCACCGAAGTATTTAATTACGTATACTCAGTAAAGGTCAAATCATACAGTTAACACACATTGAGCAAACCCACGGTGTGTGCTCGAAATCGCAGAATGTGTGCAGACGCCATTCTCCATGGGCAGAGCATTAACTTCTTCATTATCACAAAATGCATGGCCTTCGTTGGGATAAGTAGGTCACGGAGAGTTTATCATCAAGCGTGAATGCCGCCTTTCACTTTGCACTATTCTACCGTCTGGCTGCAAGGAGTGTGATTCCCCCGGCCAAAGTGTCTCAGTAAAAATGGGTTAATCACCAAATAAGGCCGCTTGCTGCTGTTATTGGAGGTGACCCAATATGTATCGCTCTATTTGACTTTGTTAAATTTGTTGCCTCAAAGGGCCGAGGTGAAAATCGATCAATCTCCAGCTGTAGAGCTATTATAATGAACACGCGTGTCGTTCGACGTGTGAGAAGGTGTATGTACATTTTGACTCAGACTACATTCTACACCAGACTTCTTTTCTGTATTTTTTTCATTTCTCTCTCTGTCTCTGTATTTTTTTTTTATTCATGAAAATAGGCCAGCATTGCAACCCTGGATTCGCTTATTTCCGTATATACATTCATTCTGAGCTATATAATATGATTAAGAGAGCGAATAGAAAATAGGCAGCAGCAGGGATTCGTGGAAATGGGTAAAGGTTTGGGCCATGACTTTCGTTCATCGCTGTATGCATCCAGGATTCATATAAGGTATGCAATTAGAATATAATCAAGCTTTCTGGACACACGACTTCAAACCCCTGGTAATATACACAGTTAGAAAAAGGAAAAAACACAACTATATAAAGCATATGAATAATGGAAAAACACAATACCACACTCACGCACACTGTACAGGCTATGAACATGGAAGTAGAGAAAGTTGCAGATTGGTTCGGAGATAAGCGTGAGTCAACCAGGGAGGTGATCTCTTATCCACATTCCTTATCACATGATTAGATGCCTTGCTCACATCCCATACCACTTACAGCAATCGCAAGAGAAATAATGTTTCTGAACATATTTTACAAACGATTCAACAGTCATCAACTCACGCTTCTTGATAATTGCAGGCCATCATGTAATTGTTTTGAAATTCTCTCTCTCCCCCAGCTCCGTCAAGTTCGTGGCCGAGTGGGCAAAAACTTCGGCCGCATCCGACTCTGGTGGTCTTAGCCCACACCAACTACACAACAACAAAAACATTGTTGATAAAAGACGATCAAGACGACTTTGTTAAGGAAATTCATGCCACTCAAGCCTTTATCCAACAAAGAGGCGTTATGATAAAAAAGAGAAGTTGACTGCTAAACACAGTAAACTGTAATATATTCTAATTCTTAAATTCTAAAGATTCAAAAGCCCCTCGTGTTGGAGGGATGATACTCCCCTCCAACACCCTGCCCGCAAGTGCTCCATCTCTATAGACTTATTAAATCTTTTAGAACCTTTTTTTTTAATATTCCAAATAAGAGTGTGATAGATCGTTTTATGTCGATTTCACCCTAAAAATGCAAAAACTCTCTCTTGTTGGAGGGGATACCCCTCCCCCGCTCAGTCAATTTTTACAGACACAATGTGTGTGCACTAGACGATCGTGTAATTTCAATTTCAAAAGTGCAAAAGTTCAATCGTGTGGGACGATGAATTCATACCTTCTGCACAACCTCTTGGTCCACTTCTATAGATTAATTACGCGTTTTGGTACAGACAAATTTGAACTGAATTGAATTGAATTGAATTGAATTGAATTGAAAGGTGTTTTATTGATCAATATCCATCGCAGCCCGCAGGCTGAATTCCAGACATTGTTAACAAAGGGCCATGAATACATTAAAAATACGCACAAGATACAACGTACAAAAGATTTTTTTTTTTTAATACATACGTTTCAACATAAAAAAAAAAGTGTGCACCAGATCGTTTAATTTCAATTCTGAAATGCAAAAAATCTCTCTTTGTTTCCGCGGAAATGTCCTCTACCTCGTCCATCTCCATAGACATAGTAGACACACAAATTTTGCACCACTTAGGGTAATTTCAATTCTATTGCAAAAGATGTCGTGTGTGTGTGTGGGGGGGGGGGGGTGGAGGGACACCCCTCCCACACTCTTCCCCCACTCGCTCTCTCGTAGATATTCTCCAGGTTTTGCCTCGCCATCCCCCCTTTCTATTCTGAAAAGAGTCGACGTTCCCGTATTAATGATTTTTGCCTTCCTTTGATTTTACGGTAAACTTGACTTTATTAAAATGAGGGCGAGTGTGCCATTGCACTGTCACATGAAGAATATCGACGACATTATATCTTTGATAGATATTAAAAGTAGTCGATATACATTCGTATTGAAATGTATTTTTACGTAATTTCTTTGAACAGCTAAATTCAAGCAAACTCTTCAAACAATTGAAATCGATCAACATTATAGCAGAAGATCATTTAGAATCGGAAAGATTTCAAAATGATTAGAATTTAACGTTTCACATGCATGTTTTTTCATAAGTCAAGTCTTAAAACTCATCTTTTCCATAATTGATTACCGGTACCTCCCCTGGGTTAATGTACCGAGTGCAAGCCTAATCATTTCGTGCGTTTATTTACTGACACACACCGATGTAATACTATGTGATATTCTTCTTTTAATTATATGCAAATTGCATTTCTGATTTGTTCTTGTCTCTCATTTTTCATTCTTCTCTTCCTTTTTCGTCTTTTCCCCTTGTGATTAGAAACATTGTATTAAGAGCATAATGAAATGTATTATTATCAATATTATTATTATCATTATTATTATTATCATTATAATTATTCATAATTTGGTAAAATAGGTTACAACGGCATAATAGATATGTATCGAATCGGTTGGCATTAAATCATATATTATAAAAAACACAACTAATATTGCTGTTTCATAAGTATACATTATGAATACATTTTTGTTTCTTACTTTCGATTTGAGCAAATCTGCTAAACAATTTCAGGTCAACTGTAACAAATATGTTTCCCTGTTTTACTTATACGAAATGTTACGTGATGTAAAGCAGCAGTCTTTCAAAGCCGAGAGACTGGTCAAAGCCACTCACCTGAGTGTAATGGGAACATATCGCCCCATCCTCACAGGAATTATTCTCGTAGGTATACCACTGATATTCGTTCCACCAGGCCCCGACCGGTCCGCTTGGCTCGGGCACGTCCGAAACCCAGCCCCGCCAGAGGTTCTGGCCGACGAATTGGTTCGACGCCTCATCGGGGAAACCGTGCTCAAAGTAACAGTCGTCTGTCCATTGTTGCGCCCACCCGGCGAGTGTCTCGTCCCAGTACTGCGGGTTTTAAATACAGCCGCAAAATAACAAACGATACCAGTGTTCACATAATAGAGCTGGAAAACACATATACATTGTAGTGTCGATAAAAGTTAGCATCAGAACAAACTGCAGCCAGACGGACAGTCACACGCACACAAACAATAACAACAAATGCTACGGCATCAGAAAAAAAAAGAAGAAAACTGACTGATGTAACTTGCTTGGTTTTGTTTTATATCACAGTGAAACATTATTACCGTGCAAGGGTGCAAGAACTCTTGATCAAACCTTGCAACGACATAAATCCCAGTACTAATAACAATACCTCTATGGCAAGAATATAATGCACTTCTTGTAGTGAAACAACGACGACCTATATAGCATTGTTCTTATTTTCAGTAAGTCTATGTTTAACCATGCTTTTTTTAACAAAAGGGAATTGACGGACACAGTTTTACTGCATCCCATCCAAGTATTCGGATTATAAGAAATACATCACCCCTCTTCCTCAACATTAACAAACAAGCATATAAACTAGAACCCACATCAAAGAGGAATATGATCAACATTATTTTGATTGAGAAAGAAGGAAACAAAGAAAGCGACACAGAAAATCATAAATAAACCAAAGCAGGGATTGGGTTTTTTAATTCATAATAGAGACCAATCATTGTATTGACCAGGGTGTGCGATGTCTATAATCATAGTGTTCAATTTTTATATGACAACGCCTTTTATAAATCATCATCATATGAAAATATAGACTCAGAATTTGTTAGAGGGGGAAGTATATAGCATGCATGAGTGTCATCATTTCCTATCATAGATAATATGTGATGCTTGATAACGTAGACGTCATTATTCTTGTTCTTGCGATATAGCCAAGTTCCACCTGGCTTTTATTATTATCATTATTATCATCTATTCGACCAGGTAAAGAATATAGGATACATATCATTAACATCACAAACATGAAACAAAAACCAGAATTTCTGAACATTACAAAGGATACACTGTACTGTACACGTTACACAAAATGAAAATGAAATGAATGGAGACTACATGAGGGTCAGGGCACACAAAAGTAAATACATTTACTATTTCCCGTAGGCATGTGAACCCACACATGTTGCCCCTAAGAAACATTTAACAATGATTAAAAAAATATCACTCAACCCCTGATCCCCACCCCTTAACTCCATAATCCTTATCAAACTTCAAAACATAAAAAAACACTGTACAATTCCAATATAATCATCCAACCCTTGACTTCATTTACATTCATACATTAATTTAAAAAACTGGAAAAAAAATACGCCAACATAAATGTAGGAGATTCCTGGATTTCCACCCGACCCCCAACCCTAAGCCTCTAACCTCTTAAAACATAATCATCATTGTCGTCAGCATAAAAATAAAAATGAAGCACATGTGTACAAATCAAAACTAAAACTATCTCTCAATGTGATTAATACCCCATCAAACACCGAGAATGTAAACTCAACTAACAATTAATTTGTATACTGTTACCACAACGACTCAGTGTTCAACGTGAACAAATGATGAATTGTGCATACCCACATATCATAACAGTCACATATGCCGAATTTCAAATCAATTGCCCAAAAAATCTGAAAAATCACATTATCATATGATTATCATATGATTATCATTCAAAATATGGAGTTACCATGAAACACATTTCCCGACAATAACAACAACCAAAAAAAAAAAAAGAAAAAAAAATCAAATCTTTCACATCTAGGTAATTTATAATGATCACAAATATCAAATCCAAAACCAAATACTAAAAAAACTGAGAGAGTTAGCCAAACCAAAATAGTTGTATAATCCTCATCCAAAACATACTGATACCATGGTAACACTTTGTTCAACAATGACGAAAAGGAATAAATAAATTTGCGCATGTGCGTATGTACTACAGCGGTCACATGTGCCAAATCTGAAACCAATACCCCAAAACGCTCAAAACCTCAGTGAGCTAGCTAAATCCACAATACTCTTATCCGAGTTCTTTGTTCGAAATAAGCAATTATCATAATTAATGATTATGAGAGAGACAAATGGACAAGCATTTATGATGCATCAAAATTAGAGTTGATCACTGACAGGACTGAAATAATGATATAAAGGGTCTCTACTAGTACAGAGGCAGAGGAGGTTGTAATTAATGTTCATGTCTTGTGGGATTTATATCTTTTATATCCTCGACACCGCCCTGGCATGTATCTTTGTGATGTTAAAGCATGTATTTCTTGTGTAGTAGGCTGGAAATTTACTTACTGATAAATTTCCAATCCGCACTGATGGCGCCAACCATAACTTTGCATTCCTTACTATGTTTGCAGAAATAGGTTATGTTATAATGGTCTGGTCTCCTTATTGTTTGTTAATTAATCCAAGTTTATTATTTCAAAAAAAAAGTTGATAGACTCTGGGTAAATTATATCAGTAGCAAATGAAGTGTGTGTGTGTGTGTGTGTGTGTGTACGATACGTGTGTGTGTGTGTGTGTGTGCGTGTGGTTATGTTGCATTCCCTTTTATGTTGGAAACAGGTGAGGAAGTTACCATGGGGATCTCAATGCATAACCGCATGACGTGCTGAAAGCGAGTCTCCGTTGTAACAAATTCGTTTCACGTAGACCTATATACAGGTGTCTTGGTGTTTTGTTATTACCAAACATTGTCGTGTCCTTGGTAACGAGTTTTAGTCTCCATGACACACAGGATGGAACAAGTTGGCTACTTAGACCATGACGCTTCTTCCGCGCTTTGCTCAAATGAGTTTCAGACAAGAAGAAAGGGACAGATAATTTAAAGGTTCACTAGATATAGCAAAGGGCAATCGTGCGAACTATTTGGCTACAAGGCTATGATTAACAATTGCATCTCGTGCTCCAGCGCCCAGAGTACAGATTATGTGATGTTTTGACTTAAAAAAAAGACACTCTTGAATGGGGATTGACTAATTGATCGCCATTGTAATCAAACCATGACGTCTCACAGTGCATCGTAATATCTTATGTAATTTTGTCTGTATTTCGCAACGGTTATATTTTGGTTTTCAAATTTATTTTTTCATTTGCATCAAATAAACAGAGAAATTATATACAATGTATGAGCAGAGGATATTTCTAATAATTGCAAAATGTGATTTAACAAAGTACATATGAAAATGAGTAACAGATGAAGAAAACACAATTGTATTTTTTTTTAATATATACATATGTATATAATACAAGTTAACTAGAGATGGGGATGGAAATGGAAGGTCCCACTAAAATGCAAAGCTTGTACGATATGGGACCCTCAGAAAACATACAAGCCAGCGAATAATGAATTAAACTACAAACCGATATAAAACAAAATAAAACAAACCAATGTCTACTGACATGAAATCAAGTTGGGAAGGAAAAAAAAAGAAGAAAAAGGAAAAAAAAAAATGTTCGTATTTATTTTGCTTCTCAAATCAAATCAAAATGAATTGCGTGGGTGTGACAAATTTAAACGAAACATAACCCAATGACAATGGAGCAATACAAAAGTACAGTTAATACTACATGCATAACAAAAATCTTTGTAAAACATTTAGAGTTGCATAATATACAGAAAAGGAAGTACATTTGATTCAACAAGGAAGCAGGAGACCGTCAGCATGAGCATGGCTTGACTGGGTTGACGGCCTCATTGGCCCGAATTCACGAATGTGGTACAAATGAAACCATGGTTTAAACCATGGACTAAAACCATGGAGCGCCAAGTGTCGCATGGAATATTTCGTTACGAAATCAGTGATTTCGTCGCGATGAAATCATTATTTTGTAACGTAACGACAACATTTTGTCAATAAATGAACATTTCGTCCACGAAATGATAATTTCCTTAACGAAACGGTCATTTTGTCAACGAAATGACCCATTTCGTTACGGAATATTCCGTGCGACACTTGGCGATCCATGGTTTTTGTCCATAGTTTAAACCATGGTTTCAGACCACCTTCGTGAATTCGGGCCATTGGGAATATAACGTATATATATATATATATATATGCACCACCTAATAAAAAGGAGGGACAGAAATAAGAGGATAATATTTTCAAAGCTACGCACCGTTTTCTCTTTCCTCATATCTCATCAAGCAATCAGAGGCAATTATAGTGGTATGTATTATATAACCTGAAAACTGATATCTGTCATAAACCATTGCTTTCTTATGGAACTATAGAGTTAAAATTCTATTATCACCGTTTTGAAGGTGGAGAACTGAAACCAAGTCTTTAAAAAAATGAATTTGTACGAGGGATACCTTCCCCTTTTAATGTGTCGTTACCAATGGCAACCACACAATACGGTGTCAATAATGTAGAAAGGAAGAAGAATAGGCGACATTTGGTTTAATTGCTCTCGATTCCAACATTCACTCTAACCAGTGGCAGCAAAGGTAAAATGCATGAATACATACCTTGGCCTAGAAACCCTTTTTTTTTTTTTTTTTTTTTTTTTTTTTTAAATCGGGGGAAAACCAAATGAAGGACATTCTAATTTGCGACAGTCCATTGTCAACTATAAGTCTG
This sequence comes from Diadema setosum, assembly GCF_964275005.1. Taxonomy (NCBI): domain Eukaryota; kingdom Metazoa; phylum Echinodermata; class Echinoidea; order Diadematoida; family Diadematidae; genus Diadema; species Diadema setosum. Next base: position 16,081,379 of record NC_092693.1, on the reverse strand, counting down.
CGGTGGATTCATTGATTGCTAGAAGGCTATCACGACTCTAATGGAAACAAGTCAATTTCACGGTCTCATACTCCTTTCTAGCTGCCAGACGACAATGTTTAACATGGAGGCAATGACATAACGAATGAATTTGAATGTTCTCTTGATCCAATGAGCGGCTAGACGCGAGATTGAAACATTATATGCTGTTAAGTAATTGGAGCAGAAATTATTTCATGACGATATCAAGACACTATAGCGGAACTGTCCTACGTTATACGTCTCAACGGCAGCGTGGATTCTTTGTGTAGCCCATTGTCTGCGGCCGGCTCAGAGAGACGGACAAAATTGTCTGAGAACTGCAATCAATACGTCGCAAATTTACAGCTGTAACAACATAACTGTACATGCGATATTTTGAAGCATGCTACTCATTGTCTGATATCGACCAAAGGACACAATAAAATCAACGATCGGCAACATGGGCGACTTATCTTTAAATTATTTGATGTCAGAACAGACGAAGTCTTTGCACTTTTGGTTTATGAAAAACGATGCGAAATTATTTCGTAATCTCTGATTGGGTCAAAGTTAGTATACGTGGAAGTTGTCACAATGGACTGGTGGTTTCATTCTTTTCTATTTTTGAAGCCACATTTTAATGAAAATGGTCTGCGTTGCTAAGCCTGTAGTACAGAAAAGCAAAAGTGCGTATACAAAAAGAGTTCGTATGTGTCAATTTGTGTATATTTATGTGTGTGTGTGTGTGTGTGTGTGCGTGTGTGTGCGTGTGTGTTGTTGTTGATGTTGTTGTGTGTGTGCGAGTGTGAGCGTGTGTGTGCACCTGCACACATGCTTTGTGACTTGTTCCCTTTGTACAACGCAAACCATTATCAACCTTAAAGGGTGTGTACAGTTTTGGTTGAGGTGAGGATTTAGCTCTTAACGTTTTATGAGATGTCACAGAGCAATCAATTCTAAGGGGTATCAAAAGTTTATTTGGTGAAAATCGGTCTTGAAATGGCTGAGATATCCAAAAACAATGTGAAACAAAGGGTTCCTAATAAAAGGCGTGGCCTGTCGCCTTGTATTATTATCACTTTTTTGGATATCTCAGCCATTTGAAAACCAATTTTCATCAAATAAACGTTGAATCCTTCTTAAAACTACATGTTCTTTCACATAAGAGGTTTCTCATTATCTCACTAAGGAAAGTTCAAAACATGAATCCACAGTCCCTTTAATCATCTGAACAGCAACTTGAAAAACACACCGTATATCTCACAATATGCCTGAGATGATAGCAAAAACTTCTCAATAATCATTCCTCACTCGTTACGCCTGATTATCTCCCGCTGACGTGCAGCCACAATGCGTCATGGATGGCCACAATTATGGTGCGTGACTCTCTGAAGTTTGTGTCGAATTAGTGCTCCCACCCACCATTTTCAGGGATTGTTTGATAGTATCTATGGCTACGATTTCCAAACATTTCGGGTGTTCCAAAATGACAAGCCTGAAAGTGATTAAAAAGGTGGGCGCTTTTGTGGTGACAATGCTCATAAAATCACATATTAGTTATGGAGGAAACAAAGTGTGACTGATTTTCTTGTAGTCTTCTGAGTTCAACACCCTTCAAATTCAGCAGCTGCAGGATTAATATCACAATTAAAGGCAGGAAATACAGCAACTGAACGACAAAAAATGTTTTCGGTTTTATCCGCATGGAATTCATGGAACGGTGCTAAAGAAAAAAAAACACAAAAAAACAAAAGCAACAAAACGCACCAACTTGTGCTCTCACAATAACCAGTAACAAGAAAATGTTTGTGTTATGATACAGTCTGGCAGTTCAATTAAAGTTGGTAGGGAAGATATCCATCTGAGTTAACTCATGAAACTTTTATCGCACGAGCAGCTAATACTCAAAGGCTGTGCACGTGCCTTGTGGAAAAATACGAGAAAAAGGGAAACAAAAGTAAGACGCTATCACATCGCACTTGTAATTGACATTGTACTTTAAATCTTCCCATTTTGGCCGAGTTAGGTCAACCTCTCATCACCTCCATTTGCTATTTATCACAAGCTTAAAGGATGAGTAAGGAAATTGATATCATGAAAATAACATCAAATACCAGCTGTATTTTTTCTAATAATTCACTTGCCACACTGTACCGTGTTTAGATATTGTTACCTTGGCAACCAATGCCGTTGAACTTTTATCGCCCGCCATATTCCCAATCCTGCTCAGCTCCATTAAATATTATGATAATTGGCCCGCTGTAGTGGAAGATGTCATTGCTATACATCCATTCCCGGGGCAGCGGTTTTCTAAGCCTTTCACACACAATAGGAGGACACGGGTGGGTTGTGTATAATATGTTCGAATCTAAAATTCAGTGAAGATCAATTGATTAGAAAAAAGATTAATCACGACAATATGGAGCCAAAATGACAACAACCATTGTACATTTGGGTGATTCTTGCTATGAAACGTAATAAAACATTACTTAATGACTACAGTTATAGTGAAAAACTTACTGATGATTCTTATCACTGTTAACATGGTGCGGAATCCTTAGTAAGTTGGGAGTTATCCTTTGTGTGTGTTGTTTTCGTTTTTGTTTTGTTTTGTTTTGTGTTTTTTTTTTTCAAAAACAAAAAGTGTGTGTTTGGGGGCTCATTTTTGTTTGTTGTTGTTGTGTTTTTGTTTTTGTGGGGGGGGGGGGGGCAGTAGGCCTGCTATCTGTAATTACCGGGAATAAAGTCATTCAAGAAGAGGTATGACCTGGGGAAAATCAATTTGTATACATGTACATTGTTGCCAAGTTTCTGACGACATGAGAAAAAAAGAGTTCATCGAGTTGAACGCCTTTTAGACCCTGCGATGGTCTCGGTTTTAACAATGCTAGAAAACGCATTGACAGGTATATGATGCACCATTTCAAAATAAAAAAACAAAAAAACCAAAAAAAAAAACCAAAAAAAAAACAAAACATCGCGTTGTCAGTTTAAGATCTTTGTTGGCAACTCTCAGCTGAAGCACCTGGAGAATTGAAAAAAAAAAAGGTTTCGATGTTTCCCAGTATACTTTTTAATGGAAGTAACTCAAAATGTGTGAATTGGGATGACGCAAATAATGTCAATAACATTGAGATCGTTTTTCATGTGTATAACAGTTCAATAACTTCGAATACAAACGCAGGTTCAATTAGTATCATAAATACAAGTTTTATGGGCAGTTAGATGTTCTGAACATCTATGTCTATGAATTGATTCTGCTAATATCTGTTCACTCTAGATATATACTCTTGCTAAAATCATAAATATCGGTATACTTCATACAGAGAGAACGATGACTAAAGAAATCGAAATGCACCTTACCTGAACTTGCAACTGTCTATTGAATGATTAGAATTACTTTTACAAAAATTATGGTCATCTCGTATTCTTTTTGTTCATTAACTTGCCAGTGAGTAATATGTCATGATCTATAATGATAAAGGTATCTAATGTCAACATGAAATAAAAGTACTATTAACAATGATAAAAGAGAACGATAATCATAATAGTGTTCTTGGTAATGATAATGATGATACAAGATATTAATTGTTTCAAAATAATGCCTTAGAGGGTCAGGTCTTGGTACTCAAAGCGCTTTCAGCACAGATTAACATGTTACGTGAAAATTACCTTAGAACGATAAGAAGTATGTATGAAATGCATAAACTCAGTATATGCAAGAAACATGTTCTATAAAATCTGTTGTATAAGCTCCATGACAGTATCCTTCTGGATATGTATCTAGTACGTGTGCGCTATGACTGTGTGAATTTGACTGTGCATACATTACATAAATATGTTGTTTGTTTTTTTAATTTGGGATTTTCGAGATAACAGCTACACACTAAAAAAATAAAGGTTCAAAGTTGCACCCTATTTGTCTCTATAGCAGCACCCTGAGGTGCACAATTGCACCTTTTATTATGCAAGTAGAAAATTTAATCTCTTAATATTTATATTCGTACCTACAAAGATGTAGACATATCCATCAGAGTGTAAGTTTGATCTTCCGAGTAAAACCTTGGTACTCGTGGTCCAAATTTTCAATTCACAATGTATTAATGTTTATGGTGCATGTTTGTACCCTTGATTAGCAAAAAAAAAAAAAAAAAAAACTGAGGGTGCAAATTCGCACCCCTGCACGTTCAAACTTAAGCGTATTGCACCTCTAAGGGTGCAAATTGCTTATTGCGGTGCAAAGTTGCTCCCTATACGGTGGTTGTATAGGGACAATTTTGGGGTTCAAATTTGAACCCGTATTTCTTAGTGTGTATAGTGAAAAACAGAAAAAGACATGATTATAGAATATATTTGATAATTTTGATAATATCTACAAGACAATTTCTTCTTAAGTAACGAGTGCAGTATTATTGAAAAGATTTTGATTTTTCTCTGTTTGTCGATGACCTTACTATATACTCAATCCATATCATCTTCTTTAACATTATTTCTGTCACTAAAGAACGTGAGATGCACATTATGTCGAAAAACGGAAATGAATTTGAACTTGAACTTGAACGAAAGAGTATGAAATATGCCGTTTATCTGGTTTTATATTCAAACTCTTCATGATATATTGTTTCTTGGGATTTAGCTGGACATGTTAGTTGAATTTATACACGCAATAAAATATACTCATCTTGGCATTAGTGGATTTGTTTGCATTTTCATCTTTTTTTTTACACTGTATTAAAAAAAAACCTGAGGTGAATGCATTCACTGGTGTTAAACGCTGTTAGTTCAGACTAAGGACAGAATTATGTTATGCAACGCTGACAAGTATTGCGAACCAGTGATCCCCTCTCCACCTAGAAACTCCAATGTGTCAATAAGTGGTAAAGATACGTTTTTTTTTTTTGTTATTTTTGTTGATCCCTGGAAATAATATGTTGTCGTTTTTTTAGTACAGAACAAACTAAAGATTGATTTAATAAAAGCCGTTAACTATCACTTATGTATGTAGTATGTAGTCAAGTATGTATTCATATAGAAATTGTATAAACTCATATCTGCATCTGAACGGAAAAGTTAAGTTCTTAAAACAAACACTGTTCTTTCAGATCCCGCTGCAGTGAACATCCCATTTCTTATCTTTTTTCTGGGTACCTTAGCATTCCGGGAAATGCACTGTTTTTGCGCGAATTTCATATTATACGATTAATTCAATTCAATTCAATTCAATTCATTTATTTTTCATTCTTCTTTTTTCCAACAAAACATAACACATAATAAATTTGGAATTACATCATAAATATAAACATTCGACTTTGCAAAAGATAAATGATACAGATAAACGAAAGAACACATACTGGAAAAAAGTACAAAGTTATGCTTCAGTTGAGAAAAAAAGAACTGAGAGGTTCACTAAAAAGCAAGCTTGTATGTTGTGAACCACTCAAAAAATGAACAAACTTATGAATTACTTATTTACAAATACTTATCAAACTACGACAGAACAGAACAAGACAGGAGAAATACAAAAGACATGACATTAAGCATTATGCATGATTATTGCATCTGAAATATTACCGACTAACGGGTTTTCATATCCTAAATATGAAATAAAACAATTCACCAATTTTCTGAACATTTTCAGGTAACCTTTAAAGCAGAAACACCATTCAAGAAATGGATTTATGTATGATATATAAATAGGCAAATAATCATGTATGAATATACACGTATATACATACATTTCATTATATATATATATATATATATATATATATATATACATTATGTGTGTGTGTGTGTTTGTTATCTTTTTTATACTGTATTATGATTGACATTATTTTGCACAATGTTTGTGTATACTGCATTTTGTCTTTGTATAATGTAAGATTGACATTATTTTGTACAATGTTTGTGTATAATGCAGTTTGTAATTGTATAATGTTTTGTTTTTGTTTCTCTGAACGTGATTTTGTGATATGAAATTGAGCGAAATTCGAATAAAGAATTATATAAAAAAAGAAACTCTCCCTCATTATCGTTGCTAAACTTGTTTTTGTGTATTATTTTAATACATGACATCGCAGAATGGACTCGTGGTTTCGCTCCCTTCTATCTATACCCCATCCCCCAGTCGAGGTAATACGTTACGCCCGGCACCATATTATCATTATCAAGTTCAAGCTCAAATTTATTTCGTTTTTTCCGCAATAATGATATATAAACGTTAATCTCACTTTCTTGAGTGACAGAAACATCCTACAATGCATGTAAAGTTGTACAGAGAAAACAACAATAATTGAAAAACTTACAGTAGCGATACATTGCAATAGTTGCTGGGGTAACGAAAGTGAAATAATTGTCAGTCTATGCACTGTGTAAAAAAAAAACAAAAAAAAAACGGAGAGACCCACTAAAAAGACAATGCTTGTAGTGTGGGTCCCTCTTGGATTAAAAGCTCGATGCAAAAATTGATTGAAAACAGCAACGAAGCAGCACAAGAAGTTTGGCACAAAAAGTTTGGCAGCCCACTGCGAGACAGACGGACAAACAGTTACACACAAAACAACAACAAACAAAATAATAAGCATGAGACAAGACTGAGACAGCAACAAGACTACTTGTAGGAAAAAAAAACTGACTTGACGACACGAGAGGAAACAAGACTATAGCATGACAAAGAGGTAACAAAATAGACAGGAATATGCAACAGAGACAACGATCCTCGGAGGTTTGAGGAAGAAGAAGAGGAAGAAAAAGAAGAGAAAAAGAATAACATACAACAAACCCTTCAACTATATGAACTATAGGTTAAAGAAAATTTAATCATAGTCATAGCTTAGGCAATAGTAGCAATAATAAAAGGAACGGCAATGCAGATTTTGCGGACGGGTAACAAAATAAGCCTATAAACTAATCCGATTCTGGGAGGGGGGGGGGTCGTCATTATAGGATTGTAAAAGAAAAAACTTCAATCTCCTTTTAAATGAGTATATAGAAGGAGCAGATTTTATATCATGATTCAGGGAATTCCAATAATTTGGTCCAGTGTAAATAAGTGTATTCTTTGCTAGAATCGTTCGAAGAAGTGTTAAGTGAAACTCGTTAGAGCGTAGAGTGAGGTAATTATGGAATGATTGATTTTTGAGGAACATAGAACCAAAGATAGGCGGGAGAAAACTGTTATTATACATATACATAAATTGGCCTAAGTTAAATAAAAAATAATTTGTTCATTTTTAATAACTTATTACAGTCAAACAATGCATTTGTATGTGAACGTATAGGAGAACTGGAAATGATACCGAGGGCTTTCTTTTGCAGTAATAACACTCTATTCAGCAGCGTCTGATGAGTATTGCCCCAAGCTAAAATTCCATAATTAAGGTAAGGGAGTATCAAGGAGGAGTATAACACAAGTAATGTCTTTTCAGGATTATAAAATGTCAGTCTGTTCATAACACCTATACTGCGAGAAAAAAAATTACAGATATGATCAATATGTATTATCTAGTGAATTGGCATGCCTATTCCTGTATTTTCAAAATTCGGAATTATTCATAAAGAATAGAGGCTTCCTAATTTTGAGCCTAATTGCACAAAGTGCCTCAACAATTGCTTTCACTATAAGGACATGTTGCAAGAATACCTACTATTGATAGAGGTCACGACATCGATTTAAAAGTAGCTATGATAAAGTATAGCCTTGATGTCCACTTATATATTCAATAAGCAATTTGCTGGAACATATTTTAGGAATGTTCTATTTTTATATACAGTTAAACTCGCATAAGTCGATCTTCTCGGGACTGAGCAAAACACATCGACTTAGGCGAGTTTCGACTTGTGCGTAAGTCGAAAAAAAATCGACTTACAGTTACAACACGCGTACACATACATGATGTACATTGTATTGTATGTTGTCTACTAAACAGTCTAGCAGCCAGAAAGGGTCCCCGTGCACCCACCCTAAAACAAAATTCTACGATATGTTCGAAGATCGTCAGAACCTGTATTTTCCGAATCCGGTTGTCGCCAGTGGAAAAAAAGGTTGCGCGCGCGTCTAATTTGCATATTTCTAAGATGGGCGCCGCCCGTTGCTAGGAGACGGATTATTTTTGAATAACTTTAGTTAGGAATAACAAATTACCATAAAAATGGTATCATTTTGAAGAGAATTAAATTTCCTACAAGCTGATACCCCATTTGATGGGATAAATAGATGTTGTCATGAAATATTAAGGAAGGAATTATGTTTTTTAGCATTTTTCTAAAAAGATCCGGAATTTGGTTATAATGTTCTTTTCCATACATTTAATATGCATTTACAAATAACATTTGAATTTTCCCATAATTATCCCCCAAACATAGCTATTATCATGTGAAAACGGCTTTCCAATACATCAATTCCTTTAAAAGTTACACGACATTAAAGGGGATATGGTTCAATAGGTTTTACAGCAATATCTAAGGGTTATAATGTCTCCGCGCGCAATTGCGTAGGTTCTGTATGTGGGGTTTGTTGTAGATCACTGCTATCTATTGATCAAATCTCATCGAAATCGGTGAAGAAAGAAAGAAAAATTACACTTTCTATTCCTTATATGAAATAAAAATGTTTTTTTTTTTTCTATTCTGTGTTACCAAACTCAATCCATTCAGCTTCCCATATGAACAGTTTCTTGTCTTTTTGGATTCCCTCCAAGAACGTGAAATTAATCACAACTTATCTGATATTAAAAAGTTAAAGAAAAAACATTTACGTGACAGTTTCCTCTTATTGGAAGATTAAAGTGAAAAAAAAAGAAGAATCTTATGCTAAAAGCCCTAAGAAATAAAAAAAAACTTGTTAAATGGCCTTTCAGAGTTTAAAATGAAACATGGCTATCTTATTTTTTCATAACAAAATGAAGGGAAGTATCTGTGTAGTTCATGTCGGCCCATACTGGGTTACATCATAAATTCTTCAGAAATGGTCCCCGTGCACCCCCCCCCCCCAAAAAAAAAAAAAAAATCTACGATAGGTCAAAGGTCAAAGATCAAGTGAAATACATGCTCTCCTATTCATCCAATTAAACCTAGGTCAAGGAAGGTGACCATTCAACACATTTGTGACAAACATGCCATTATAATATTTTGCCAATTTTGTGAAAATGTAATCACACATTGTCCACATGTACTATAGACCATTTAGGAGAATCATGCATTATAGCGGAGGCATACCAGTCGTCATAGCGACATTTCTAGTTTAATATTACAACGAAGATTACGACTATTATTAGCAGTTGGTAATTAAGTGGTGTACGAAGACTAACTCAAACAATACATCATTATATGAGTGGCTATAATGTACAATTGATAAAAACCCAATAAATCTGGTTTTTTTTTCAGGTTATACAGTGCGTATCAAAAAAAGGTAATCCAACTTTGGCGGGCTACTACTTTACAATTGTCAGCTATGGAGAGCTCAATGTTTTAATTCTAATGATACCACAAACCATCGAAAGCTATGCTGCCGGCTGAAAGCAATAACAAATTTACTTCTTGTATATTATAGAAAGAATGGCCACGCGAAAGTAACAAGATTAATGCTCTGTTACTGGGAATTTGAAAACAATAATGACATTGTTTCCATTCCTGTTGTGTCGTTGGTTGTTGGCGTGTTTCCTTTCAAAGAGTGAAAGTAGTAGTAGGTTAATAGATGTCGGCGTTAAAGCTTGTACAATATAACAATATTGGTCAAAGTTTATTATTCCGAAGGTTCATTTTTTTTCCCCAAAGGTTCGTTATTCCGGAGGTTCGTCATGATATAGATAAACGGGCCCAAATTAGTTATTGCTGAAAGCAATAACAAATTTACTTCTTGTATATTATAGAAAGAAAGGCCACGCGAAAGTAACAAGATTAAATGCCCTGTTACTGGGAATTTGAAAACGATAATGACATTGTTTCCATTCCTGTTGTGTCGTTGGTTGTTGGCGTGTTTCCTTTCAAAGAGTGTAAGTAGTAATATAGTAGGTTAATAGATGTCGGCGTTAAAGCTTGTACAATATAACAATATTGGTCACAGTTTATTATTCCGAAGGTTCATTTTTTTTCCCCCAAAGGTTCGTTATTCCGGAGGTTCGTCATGATATAGATAAACGGGCCCAAATTTGTTATTGCTGAAAGCAATAACAAATTTACTTCTTGTATGTTATAGAAAGAAAGGCCACGCGAAAGCAACAAGATTAAATGCCCTGTTACTGGGAATTTGAAAACGATAATGACATTGTTTCCATTCAAAATTCCAAATGGTCACCTTCCTTGACCTAGGTCTAATTGGATGAATAGGAGAGCATGTATTTGGGAATTTTAGGACTTTAACTTGACTTTGGCCCTTTCATAAGTTTATGCATTAAGTAATTTTCAAGATATGGAGAAAAAGTGCAATTTTTGTATTGTGTAGAAAATTGTTACCATTTTCATCTGGCCTTTGACCCTAAAATTCATAAGAGAATCACTGTCAGGCAGAACATGCATAAATAATATTATGTACTAAGTTTCAAGATGCCATGAGCCACTTCCGAGACATGGAGGAAGAAGCAAGTTCAGCACTTTCGCTTGATCTTTGATCTTTGACCTTTTTGACAAAAAAAAAAGAAATTGCCAGAGAATCTCTATTTTGGGTTATACATGCATACACCAAGTTTAAAAAAAAGTCCTGCTGGCATTGCATAAATATGAGGGAAATAGTAAAATTTTGAAGTGTTGCCCTTGACCTTTGACCCCATGAACCCCAAATTCCCTAGATAACCACTTCCAGTCAGTACATGCATAATATATACTATGTTCCATGAAGATACCTTGAACAATATCCAAGATACAGAGAAAAAAAGGAAAATTTTAACATTTTCACTTGACCTTTTCACATTTGACCTTAACCTTATCACCCCAAACTTTTACCAGTGAATTTTAATTAGGTAATACCTGTATACACTAAGTTTCAAGAAAATATCTTTAGGCATTGCAGAGATATGAGGGAAATAGTGAAATTTTAAGCATTTGACCTCGACCTTTTGACTTTTGACCTTGAGCATGTGCACCCAAAAGTTGATAGGCAGAATTTCACCCCCAATACACATACATGCCAAATGTCATTTTTTGTTTTGTTTGTTACGCTGTCCGCAAAATTCATTACGGACGGAGAGAAGGACGGACGGAAGGACGGACAACCCGAAAACATAATGCCTCCGGCACCACTTCTTGGCGGAGGCATACAAAAGAATCTAGATTACATAGGTGAAGTAATCTTTGAAGATATGTAAATATTGATATGTACGGTATTGAAACTGTCGTGTTGATTATCCTTATGGTAAGTTACCACTCTCGTGGAATTCACTAAGCTGGGTCCACTTTCTCGATTCGCCCGAAATCGTGGTCTTACTCGGGGACTAATCATGCTGATCATCAGATAATCAAATCTTGATGTCAGTCAAAGACATTGTGTTGATCGTAGTAATTTTTCGAACAGTCCAATAATTCTTCTACGATCAACACGATTACCACCATAGACCTCAAGATGTGATAAGCCATGATAAGATCACCACGGTCACTCGTAGACTAAGAATCGATTTGTAGTTGATAGTATACATGTATTAGCATATCGAGACTCGCGACAATGGCAACCTAGTGAAAGTGTTTAACGTGCCATGTCAATAATCTTTTGGGTATCGATAATGCACATTTATAGTTACTCTATCTAAAAAGGACCGGCGGACGAGTAGGGCATGGATATCTGAAAACATTGGATGGTGTATTTAATTCATGCATGAGTTAAAATGTTATTCCAGCGGAACTTACATGCGCTCTAAAAGTGGATTGCACGTCAGATGCGCCTATAGCAGATACACTTCAAATCATTTTAGCAACTAATTTCTGTGGAAAACATGAAAATATTGTATTCGTTGTGGTTAAACATTTACACTCTGAATATGTCTAATGTTTAACACATTAGTCATACACATACATCCTTGAACACAAACACACACAACACAAAAGTATACAAACCTGCATAAATATAAACGTGATATATATATATATATATATATTTATACATAGATATAGATATATTATATATACATAGTTATAGTATATACATGCACACATACATACATACACGCATGCATAGTTAATGTTCCCTCAGACATTTCCCTCATGTTTTATAGATCCATGCATTAAGGTCTACTTAACCATAACATTTTTTTTCTCTCTCTCTCTCATTTTTGTATAATATTGATTATTAGTCACTCCTAACGGATTTAACAACCAAGTTTACGTTGTATTGCATTTAAATCAACCCATGAAATCATTTTCTATAAAAAAAAAAAACCACAGAATTTGAAAGCGACTGGATTTGACTTGCAACTATTCGTTTTTATCAATGCCATTCCTTGGTATTTGCAATCTATCTATTAGTTTCTTGGCAATAATAAACGTATGAGCAATATGTTTAAAAACCATCAGGCGAACCACCAAGAATGAGAACACGTATGTGCGATCTTATCTTAAAAAGATAAATTGATTTCATGCTAGAGCATGGTGAGAAATATTTCGCTTGTGCGGTATACATGTAACTCTTATTTAGACATCTAAATAAAGCATTCGAGTTTGATGTTCCATGAATGCATTAATGGCGTATTGAATAAATTCACGAAATTCATGACTGAGCTCATTTCCCCTGCATGAATGCCTGTGTGCGATACTGGAGGTGTGAGTATGTGTGTGAAGATGATCAGAAGAATGAGAGTTGATGAAGAGAAGTTTGATTAATATCGATATGTTGGAAACCCCTATCCAGGTAAGCCCGTTTCGGCCGTCATGAAATTACACCTCTCGTAAGGCCTTCATTCTATTTGATGAAAAAAGACGTAAACTAAAAGTGAAGCTGAGTAGATCAAAGGTGATAGCGAATAAAAAATTTAATTTGTTTTCATATTCTACAAGATTTAATGATATTTAATCAATAATTTGGATGTAAGAAGTGATAGGGTCTCATACTTGCAATGATTATTATAGTATTACACGCGTTACGCAAGGGCGGAAGTCGACATTACCCTAATTTCTGTATAACCGTATTGAACCTTTTCCCTTTAATGTCGTGTAACTTTTTAAGAAATTGGTGTATTTAATAGCCGCTTTCACAGAATAATACTCATTTATGGGGTTTAACTTAAGGAAAATTCCGATGTTATTTGTAAACAGAAATTAAATGTATGGAAAAAACATTACTGAAATCTGTATTTCTTGGGAAAAATGTATTTAAAAAAATCCTTCCTTCCTTAGTATTTCATAACAACAACTATTTATTACATAATACGGGGTATTAACTTGTAGGAAATCTAATTCTCTTTAATATGATACAATTTTTATGGTAATTTGATATTCTTAACTAAAGTTATTCAAAAATAATCCGTATCCTAGCAACGGGCGGCGGCCATCTTATAAGTATGCAAATTAGACGCACGCGCAACCCTTTTTTTCCGCTGGCGACAAGCAGATTCGCAAAATACAGGTTCTGAAGATCTTCGAACACATCGTAGATTTTTGTTGTTTTTTTTTTTTGGGGGGGGGGGTGCACGGGGACCATTTCTGAAGAATAGTAACCCAGTATGGGCCGACATGAACTACACAGATACTTCCCTTCATTTTGTTATGAAAAAATAAGATAGCCATGTTTCATTTTAAGCTCTGAAAGGCCATTTAACAAGTTCTTTATTTCTTAGGGCTTTTAGCATAAGATTCTTCTTTTTTTTTTCACTTTAATCTTCCAATAAAAGGAAACTGTCACGTCAAATTTTTTCTTTAACTTTTTAATATCAGATAAGTTGTGATTTTGGAGGGAATCCAAAAAGACAAGAAACTGTTCATATGGGAAGCTGAATGGATTGAGTTTGGTAACACAGAATAGAAAAAAAAAAAACATTTTTATTTCATATAAGGAATAGAAAGTGTAATTTTTCTTTCTTTCTTCGCCGATTTCGATGAGATTTGATCAATAGATAGCAGTGATCTACAACAAACCCCACATACAGAACCTACGCAATTGCGCGCGGAGACATTATAACCCTTAAATATTGCTGTAAAACCTATTGAACCTTATCCCCTTTAATGTCGTGTAACTTTTAAAGGGATTGGTGTATTGGAAAGCCGTTTTCACATGATAATAGCTATGTTTGGGTAATAATTTTAGGAAATTTCAAATGTTATTTGTAAATGTATATTAGATGTATGGAAAAGAACATTATAACCAAATTCCGTATCTTTTTAGAAAAATGCTAAAAAAACATAATTCCTTCCTTAATATTTCATGACAACAACTATTTATCCCATCAAATGGGGTATCAGCTTGTAGGAAATTTAATTCTCTTCAAAATGATACCATTTTTATGGTAATTTGTTATTCCTAACTAAAGTTATTCAAAAATAATCCGTCTCCTAGCAACGGGCGGCGGCCATCTTAGAAATATGCAAATAAGACGCGCGCGCAACCTTTTTTTCCGCTGGCGACAACCGGATTCGGAAAATACAGGTTCTGACGATCTTCGAACATATCGTAGAATTTTGTTTTAGGGGGGGGGGTGCACGGGGACCCTTTCTGGCTGCTAGACTAACTCTGGAGCCGAGAGCTGGAGCGGTGTGCCCGATATTTGCCCTTCAGCAAGACACTTTATCCACATTGAATATTACCGTTATTCACTTCCAAAATTAAGAGCAAACATCTGACATTTATTCTAGCATCTTATGGAGCCGATTGTTACCGCTGTTCATTTCCAAAACTGAAGGCAAACATCCGGCTTTTTTTTTTTTTTTTTTGTGGCCCGGCGTGCGTTTTTGGTGACCCCGGTCGCATATTAACCATTCGCGAAATCGTGATTCGATTCGCGAAAAGACTCAGCTAAGTATAAACAGTAAGGCATAGATCGCTACACTCGGCAGGGGCTACGTCGTCCTTTCACCAGGTCTGGGTAACGGAAACCAAACTCTCGCGTGAGTTCTTGCGTTACCTATCGTTAATGTCAACGAAACATCGTTAATTTGCGCTTGGGATCGTTAGTCATCGTTACTACAACTGCGTTAATTTTCCCGATCGTAAGTTTGCGTTAATAGGGAGCTTTAGATTTTAGACGCGCGGACGTTCAAAGAGAAAAAAACATGATCTGAGCGTGCGCAGTAACTTGATCCGCGCTACTGCGCACGCTCAGATCATGTTTTTTTCTCTTTGAACGTCCGCGCGTCTAAAATCTAAAGCTCCCTAATAACGATTCAGGTGAAACCGCTTGCGTTAATGAAACGTTAATGTTTATTAACGCAAAGTTTCTTTTTGCATACTGTATGTAAACAAAAACTGGCGTCTCTTGATTTTGACAGTGATTTATAACACAATAAAATCTTATTCGACTTAGGCACAGTGAATTCAGTGGTTTTTCCGTGAAAGTGTTCTTGGAATTTCATCGACTTAGGCGAGTATTCGACTTAAAAAATTCGACTTGTGAGTGAATTAATACACGTAAGTCAATGGGGAAAAATCGGGACTTTTTAAAATCTTCGACTTGCGCGATTATTCGACATATGCGACGTCGACTTAGGCGAGTTTAACTGTATATATTTTTTTTTGATAGATACTTTATTTTCTGCAAATCAATATACATAAGTTACATAATCATGAAGATGCAGGAAGTATACAAAGTAAATTCAACGCAGAGTCGTTTGACTTGCATAAACCACGATACATATAAGTACACAATCATGAACATGTAGGAAATATATAAAATAAATTTAACACAGTCTTTTGACTTGCATAAACAATGATATGAAAGAAATATAATATACAATATGCATGTCTATGCAGCAGTGATAAGAATAACATTTATAGTTAAGAAACGATTATGCAGAGGGCCGCCATTATAAGCATTGCTTGAAAAGATGGCCGACCCGAGGAAAAGATAAGGACGTACTAGATTCGTAACGATATAAATTCTGCTGCGAAAGTAGCAGGGGAAAATAGACTCTAGTGTGTGATGGTGGTGGTGGTGAATGTGTGTGCAGGTGCTTGAAGGTGCACAATGGCAGATAGGCTGGAATTTAGAATAATAAAATTGGTTTACTGAAATAGGGGACGATATGCGTTGTTGCTATCGGGAGACCAACATTAATTGTATAATTTGTTTCTTTTTAGTTCGTATTTGAAGTATACTGTAATAAAATGTACTTCTTTAAGTTTGCTTTAAATGATAACAAGGAGGCACACTGTTTCAACTCCTCAGGAAGAGTGTTCCATGTATCCGGACCTTGATGTCTAATTGACTTTTGAGCAAGTAAAAGCTTCGGATTACTTAAATGAAAATCATGGGAACGACGGGTAGGGTCTAAGTGAATATGGTCATTGGTTACTAGGGTATTATGAAAAAATGATATATAATTTATATATATATATATATACATATATACATATATATATATATATATATATATATATATATATATATATATATACATAATATTGTCGATTTGTCCCCCTCCTCATCGTATATTTCCAGCATGTCCAGTCATTTTGTAGGTCTTACGAAAGGTAACCCTCTTATTCTATAGACCAATAACGAGCATATAAGGATTCCATTTTATCAGATCTTAGTTTTCTCTTGTAATTTCTCTTAAATTCATCAATGTCCATGCTAATAGCAAAATGGGATGACCCTTGATCCTATCCATAATATTTTCCTCTTCAAATAAGGTGATATAGGAATTCTTGAAGGAAAATAAAAGCCAGACTTGTTCATCTAATACCTGTTCTCGACATACTGTGGTATCATGAATAAGCTGATGTTTGAGTAATCTTCGTCATATTTGATGTATGTGGTTGTATTTTACCTCAACTAACAATTATGTTTTTGCTTTGAAGAGAAAATTTGATGTAATGCTTCTCCAATCGGGGCATTTCGTTTCAAATGTGATCAAAAGGCGCCCGGTATGAGATTTAATTCTTTTTGATAAGAGGGAGGAGGGGAATCATAGACAAACTTTTAACATCTTTTCTCTACCGGGAATGCATACAATCGCTATTCTGCCATCAGTAAAGGAAAGGGCGATGCTGCAAGTGTTGACCAAGAAAGAAATTTGGTCACATGAAAGCGTGCAGAAAACCTTACCATGAATTCCATATTAGCTGCTTCTGGTTGGACTTGGCGCCTGTAGTCGTTGTGCAAGTTCACGATCTCCGCCTTCTCAGCGTCAGAATATGGATGCGGATTACCGGTGTAATCCGTGGCTCGCTTCCTTCTCGACTTCAAATCATTCGATTCCTCCATCACCGCATCTTCGAAATCCACAACATCCGCCAGGTCTTCAGCCTCCTGAAAACTGGCAACCGATGGCGCGACACTTATTGCTGCAAGACAAGCGGCAACAAATACCATTCTGATTACGGCCATTGTTGCCATGAGTGGCGGATAGCAATCAGGATATATAGTGCAAAGCAAGAGGAGGATAATGGGGAGTGGTCTCTGTCTGTCTCATAAACTTTTATCAACTTAGTATGCCGCAATGAGAAGGAATCGAGATGAACTTCTCTCAGCCCACAGTGTGACCGATTCTCAAATGTGCCCCAGAGCGAGTGGTTCGAGATGATCAGGTTGGCTTGATGCAAATGCCAGAACCGCCAACGCCCCCTGTACGTACACAGATATAATGACGCCTTTCATCGGTCTTCAGAGCGAGATAGATACATAATGCTAGATAGATGCATGGCATAAAATTTGTGTGTATTCAGTGTGTGGTGTGTGTGTGTGTGCGCGCGTGTGTGTGTGTGTGTGTGTGTGTGTGTGTGTGTGTGTGTGTGTGTGTGTGTGTGTGTGTGTGTGCTTGTGTGTGGTGTCTATGTACTAGATACGAAAAAAATATTGCGATATCGTTGACATGTTTTTCTTTTACATCGACTTGGATTATTGCTGTTCTCTAACAGTCATTCAAAAGAAAGATTCAGTCATGTTAGCATTTTCTCCGTGTACGTTTTCGGGTAATTTAAGCCGATTATTTTCTGTGAAAATTCCTTGATATGACGCACCTTACCGGCGCCTGTGCACTAAAAATTTCCAACGTAATCAGCTGGTAATACGATTTGCTGTTGCACAGTGGTGTGCCGATTGAAAGCATTCGTGATCTGCTCACCAGGCAACAACCATCAACAGCTGTGTCGTCAACATGAATGCAAACTTATGAAATCACATAACAGTCAGCATTATTTCAATGCAAACATCATAAGTGGGTCATCAATGCCAAGTAGTGTAATATCAACGATGCAGCAAACAACTCCTTTTCAGCCCGATAACTATAAATTTACCAATCAACGCCAATCACCGACAGAAGGGTTCTTTTGTAGACAATGACTGACTGACTAACAGAAATCGTATCCGGGGCTAAGAAGAAGAAGAGAGACCCCGGCTGGAGCCCGTGATATCAAATTCAAAGCCAGGCATTGTTAGGCCAAGCAAAATCTATCCCAGAAAGTCAACATACACGAGCTAGCTAGCTCCCAGCATGAGGAAAGTCAAGAAAACGCCCTCAATTCCCCTTGGAATATACATTCCATTTACACAGGGACGACACCACATCTAAGACCGGCAAACATGAAATCAAATTCTCAAGCAATGGGAGGTATGTTGTACTCGTAAACTCACATTCATGACAATTTGATGGTAAATATTATGATACAACGAAAGGCTGAGAGAAAACTGCATTCTCCGATCAAGTGCAACCTACACGCTTTCCAGTCTATGTTGATCAAACGTCTGAAGTATGTTAGTGTAGTCAACATGCAAACTTTGAAGAAGGTCTGGTTTGGAAACAAAAATGAGCCACTCGACAACAGGTAAACACGATTAAGACGTCTTTATCTGTATCTTCATTCTTCTTATAGACATAATAACCCAAGTACTGTATTGTCGTCTTAGGGGAGGTGAATGCAATTACGCGCTATTAAAGAGCGGGCTTTCACTGGTGTTAAACGCTATTAGCTCAGATAAAGAACATAATTATTGTCGAATCCAACGCTGACAAGTTTTGCGAAGCAGTGTCTCCTCTCTATATCAAGAAAATATAAGATTCTAGTGTTTTGATATGTGGTAAAGATAGGCTATTTTGTTGTTTCTAATAATGTGTTTGTCGTTCAGTGCAGTTTTAGTACAGAACAAAATAAAGATTGATTTAAAAAAAAAGCCGTTTACTATCAGTTATGTAGAGGTGCTTCATTCGTTAAAAATACTAAAGTACATGTATTCATAATAGAAATTGTGAACTTATATCTGCAACCGAACGGACAAGGTATATCGTTAAAATAAACACTGTCTTTCAGATCTGGATACCTTAGCATTCAGTGAAATGCATTGTTTATGTATGAATTTCATTTATATGATTAAGCATTCATTATGCATGACCATTGCATCTGAAATATTCTATTGCCGACGAATTGGTTTTATACCCTAAATATGAAATTATAACATTTTAGGCAACCACACATAGGCTCATGAATATGTATATATATGTATGTGTATATATATATATATATATATATATGTATATAATTCTGTATACATGTATATATGTATGTATGTGTGTGTGTGTGTGTGTGTGTGTGAGACGAGATATAAACTGAACTCTAGAATATAGGACTATATTCAGACTTGACCAGAGGACAGTAAAGTGGCTAACCATTGCAGACATGAAGACAGAGAAGACAGGTAAGAATTAAGGTAGGAGTAGGCTTACATAATTATCTGTCCGTTACTTTTTATGTATTACTCCGTCTCTTCGGAAAATAAAGTGCAATTATACCTAATCCAGGCTCGGCACTACCTTTTTTTTTTTTTTTTCTCCGGTGGCCTGTTCGGGCCACTTTAATCTTTGAAACTGATTTTTAGTAATTGGTGGCCCGAAAACTAAAATGTAGTAGCCCAAAATAATAGGAAATATAATTTTTTTTTTCATTTTATCTTCCACATCGTGCCACCAAAAGAAAAATTGGGTGGCCCGACATCAAATTTTAGTACCGGGCCACCTCTAATGTTGAGCCCTGCCTATTTACTTCGAGGCGGCTTCTTTCACACAAGGATCTTTTGCATTATTTCTCTGCTGTGCTATGCTCCTATGAGTCTTACTGATTTTCACTGATTTTCGTATAAAACAGTATCGGAAGCAAATAGTCGTATTGTATTCATGTTAGCTCAAACTGAAATGAGAAAATTTAACTTACTGTTCGTCTATTTCCATCAAGTAAAATTGAGATTCTTCAGCTATAATCGTGAAAGGGAATAAGTGTGAAATTACAACCGTGGTAATAATGATGAAAAGGATAGTATATCAGTCATATAGTATAACTCTCAAAGGGTCGTATCTGACATGACAAATACATCGGCATCGACATACAAGTACTGAAAATTATAAAAATACAGGTGGGTCAAGAGGGACATTAGGGGTCAGTTTACAACACCGGCACCCACGAATCACATAGCCCATGAGTTCGACATTGAAAAAAGGTCCATGAATCATACAGCCCACGAGTTCAACATTGAAAAGAGGCACATGAGTCATACAGCCCACTAGCCATAGAGCCCATGAGTTCGACACTAGGCAAATAAGGCCCATAGTTTTTCGACACTGGGTAAAAACAGCTCACGAGTTCGACATTGCAACACGGGGCTTAATGTGTCGGTCTTGTGGACCTTGTGTGTCGAACTCATGGGCTGTATTATGACTCATGGGCTGTATACTCATGGGCTGTATGGCTCGTTGGCTGTATATGATTCGTGGGTGTAAAACTCGTGAGTTGTATCCGACCTTTATTGGTAAAACATCAGGGAATTATAGGCACACATCGGCTATGATTCGAATCAGGGATCCCCTATTTACCGGTCTTGAGCCTTATATACATTAGACAACTTATATGCCTCCATCATAGATGGATTGAATATTGTGATGAAGTTCACTAACAAGAGTGGCCATTTCAAAGTAGAGAGCCATTATCCCTTTCAAAGTCCCAGAGTCCCAGTTATGAGACGGAATTCAAGTTTGATTCGTTATATTCAATTTTTATAAGAACTTTATATATATATATATATATATATATATATATATATATATATAAGAACTTTATATTAAGGAATTTAAATTTGTACGTTTTTTTATCGTAATACACTTGTCATATTATGTTTGTCACATTATGGTGAAAAATTCACGAATTGCTGATTTTTTTTTTCGATCCATTGTTTCTTTGTATGAAAACACAAATTAAGTTTCGTGAGTTTTTTTTTTTTTTTTTTTTTTTTTTTTGAGAAACGGTTGAGACACGTACACACACCGAAATCATACCCTCTGCTTTTCTTTTGGTCACGTGATTTCGCCTCGCTTTCCTATAAATTCGCTTTCATGTGACACTTTTCAACCCTGTGTGATACATCAAGACAGCTGGAAATATCGTCCGCTGAGAAAGACATAGGGCGTTAAGGTGCGACTATTGTCACAGTTATGGGAACCTTGATACATGATATTATGTACATACATACGATGATGATTATGTCTGATGTTTCCTTCTGTTACGCTGAAATATGTTTGCCCTACAAGTGCTTTGGCAATGTCAATACAGTACTTATCCAGCAAACAGTAATCACAGTGCATTGTCCTTTATCGATGGTTAAAGGGTGGGTGAATAGTGTTTTAAAGCTTTCCGAAAGGCGAGTAATTTTCACTCCATTTTGGGAATTGGATTGTTTGGAATTTAATACTTTAATGTCCACAAATAAGACTAGGAAAATGTGCTTTCAATCAGCATTTTATAACGCACAACAAATATACACAAATAACAATTACTGATTCAAAGAACAGCATATGCATTATACACCTGACAAACAAACAATAATGTTTTACTATGTAATCGTTAAAAGATTTATAAAAGATTATGATTATGTTATCTACATCTAACTTAATTGGGTAATGTAAAAATATGTAAAAATAAAAAATAAATGTAAATATCAGAATTAAAGATTCAACATTCAAAATACCGTCCTCTTCTTATCAGCATCTTCTTAATCTTCTTCACTAACTATTTAGTCTTCCTTCTGCTTCATATGTCTTTATGCATACTAATCAACAAACTTTGACATCTTTGAGCAGTACATGATAATACCAACGTCACAACACAATATGCTAGATTTACAAGTCATTGAACGCCCATATACACCTGTAAGGTCATCCGAAAAATCCATAATCATAATAATTTCTTTATTAAAGATTCAGCATAAAAATCATTCTCTTCTCATCAGCAGCTCCTTCATTAACTCCTCCTTCTACTTCTTATGTCTTCGTACATCACATGCAACACATTTGTTACATCTTTGAGCAGCATATACTTCACATAATAATACCAACGTCACAACACAGTATAGTAGATTAACAAGTCATGGAACGCCCTTGTACCTGTAAGGTCGTCCAACAAAATGTAGATAGACATTAATGTGCTGAGCTTTGAATGGTAACTAATGTCGA
This sequence comes from Diadema setosum, assembly GCF_964275005.1. Taxonomy (NCBI): domain Eukaryota; kingdom Metazoa; phylum Echinodermata; class Echinoidea; order Diadematoida; family Diadematidae; genus Diadema; species Diadema setosum. Next base: position 16,058,813 of record NC_092693.1, on the reverse strand, counting down.
CATTATTTAAAAAGAGCCTTTATCGTTCATCCTTATGAGCACACGAGTATTAACAGAAGATGCGTTTAAATCTGGAGTGTTTAGAAAATCCATCAAAGTTTTCGCCAAAAGCCCGACAAAAAAAAAAAAACAAAAAAAAACAAAAAAACACCGACGGTGATCCATTCATATCTATGAGTAGAATCAAAATGTTGCATGAGCATTGCCATAATAACTTAATCATAATGCCCACCATGCACTATATACTAATGATCAGCTTCAATTATCATGCGAACAACCCTCAGAGACACGACATCAGATTATATATTACAATTTCACTTTCAGAAGAATTAACATCACACAAGCAATAGAACGAAAGAAGTTAAAGGTCGAAACACAAACATGATAAAGTTTTGAACCTTGTGAAAACGTGTCATGCGCCCGAATGCCTGTGTATAAAGTGTGGTGTATAGTCTAAAGCCATACATTGGCAATGGGACAATCTTAGCATGAACAACAACAACAAAAAAAGACTTTTATACCATACACATTCACAAAACGGATGCACCTTTGTGATGTGTGACTAAGAAAGAAATTCGCATATGCTGCATGATTTCCTCTCAGTGCTATTCGGTCATTGCATCCGAAATCAAACCTTACTGTATCTTTTCATAAATGTCTCGTATGTTTATGAATAGAACCCTTTTGAAATAAAATTATTAAACAAATATGCATGCTTCCAGAGATCTTGTACCCTTTTGACCTCACCCGGATAAACATGCGTTTAGTTAATTCATGTTTGCAGAGCCACTTCTCACGTCTTTTAAACGATATTTGATATTTCTATTTCCGCCTGCAGCTTTTATTTTCTAGAATTTTACAATATAGCTTAATCACTTGTTATATAGGCCGGTATGTCATTTTTTTTATTTGCGAACTAAGGGCTCCACCCCCGCACCGATGTCATTTTGTTGTGTTTACACGACACGATCCACTGTTCTTTACAAACAGACGGTCGCTACAAATGTGACAAAATCATTGATCATTGCGCCTCAACGCCCATGCACATCAAACAAGCTGGTAAAGCAAAACCAACACAAATCACCTTTTACAGCCGATGTCAGTCTATCTCTTCCTTTTCTTCCTTCCTTCTGTCGCTCTCACTTGCGCTCTCTTTGATAAATTTGGAAATGTAGCTTTATAAATTGATGCTACGGACATCCACACACACAAAAGAGAAAGTGCAAGGTGAAAATTAGTACATTAAACGAATCTAAAAATCCAATTTTGCTTATACACAGCAGCTGCATGACGTACATGGGATATCATAACGTCACGATGTAAAGAAAGAAACAAATAATAGCGAACCATGAAAAATGATGTCACATCGATCCACCCTCGGGCTAAAAAAAAAAAACACCCAATAAAACAAACAAACAAAAACATACTAAACCCCCCCCCCCAAAAAAAAAAAGAGTTTCAATATTGAATCACGTTTATTGAAGCCAAATTAATGCCTACTGGAAGATTTTTTAAAGATTTAATACATATTGCTAAGATTGAATACATATTGCTTGGCTCTACCGGTACAAAGAATGGACCTTCCCTCATTTTATACTAGAATTAAAGTGAGGGAAAATTCACAAAACATAAGAAATATCTGCATTGAAACAACATTGGAACAAACTGGATGTGGTTGACAAGCATAAATCTGTCCCCCACTCTGTCCCCCCCCCCCCACTCTTCACTTTTTGCCCTCCTTACAACCCCCATAATATGTCGCTTCCCTCTTCAACTCTCCTCTTTCTAGGCTCTTCTTCTGTCAAACAACGATCCGGTTAGGGACTACATACACATGGTGTCACCGCAAATCTTTCTCCTTCAAGCATAAACCCTTCTGCAAAATGCTACGTTAGGGGGATGGTCCGCATTCAGGCATCGCAGAGCTCGTATTATAGGCGTATGTTATCGCAGCCCACAAACAAGAGGATGCACATTTGTTGGTATAGCTGCTATATCGTGTGTGTGTGTGTGTGTGTGTGTGTGTGTGTGTGTGTGTTTTGGTAACATCAAATTAAATCATGCTTCCCTTTCTAGTCATAGTAAAATCATTTCACCCCTATGCTTAATTTCTGTATTTTGTTATGGCACTTTACAAACCTACATTTTTTCTACATTGAAACTGAAGGAAGAATGTGACCAAACATCTCGCTGATCCCAGTTTATTATTGCCATACGTGTGTTGGATCAATTCACGTCTACATCTATACGGTTTAGCGTACTTCTGTAGCTCTACAAAGAAAAAAAAAGTCTTATTCACACAAGGTACAGTCTTCAGTGTTGGCACTGCTCCCCGAGAGGACCCCACCATTACCCCAGCATTGCCGGTTATTTGTTAGAAGGTTCGTTATTCCAAAGGTTCGTTATTCCGAAAAAAAAAAAGAGAATCATTATTCCTAAGGTTCGTTAAACCGAAAGTGAAATAAGATTCTTTATTCCGAAGGTTCGTTGTTCCAAAGGTTCGTTATAGGGAAAATGAAAAAAAAAATCGTTATTCCTAAGGTTCGTTAAACAGAAAATGAAATGAGGTTCGTTATTCCGAAGGTTCATTAATCCGAAAATGGAAAAAAAGTTCGTTATTCCCAGGATTCTCTAGTCCGAAGGTTCGTTAGTGCACACTTTTTTTTTTCCATTTTCAAATTAACGAATCTTACTTTATGTTTTGTTGTACCCATTAATAAACCTCGGTCAAGAGGAACTTTTTCACTTTGTGGTAAGACACCTTGTTTAGTGAGGTTTAACGCATCAGACAGGATTCGAACCTAAGACCTTCTGTTTACAAAATCAAAGTGATATGCGTGTGAAGATTCAAGAAAAAATGGCCAATCTCCCTCCGGCAAAGCAAATGAGAACTGATTTATATTCTGTTTCAGGGAATGCCTGACGTCCATCATTATTCACACAATTCCCTTTCGGCAGACAATAACAGACAGACAGACACGCACATCAACGCACACACAGACACAGACACAGACACACACAATGCATATTGTAGATGTAATGTCTGTGTTCATGACAAATATGTCGCTTTTCATGGACTTCTTAAAAAAAAGATTGGGGTCTGCGGGCCGTGCAGTTTTTTATTTTTTTATTTTTTATTTTTATTATTATTATTATTATTATTATTAATATTATTATTATTATTATTATTATTATTATTTTTTTTTTTTTTTGGGGGGGGGGGGGTTAAGAGATGTAGAGCCAGCCCTCCCCCCCCCCCCCCACCGAACCGCTGCCCCTGTATGTATAACACAATGAATAAAGATTGTATAACGTATTTAAAATGTATGTACATGTGTATGTATTTAGCTAGGAATGTATACATGCATACGTGCATAAGTTGTCAAAAGCAGGATTCGACATTAGCGGCGGGCCCGGTAGCCCGGGTCCACTAAAAATTGAGAAAAAATTGATGTAAAACTATGTATGTATACAATTTTCAGGGCCTCCGAACTTTGAAGTTACACCGCCTCTTGGGTTGACGTTTATCGTGTCAATTGCATCGCATTATTTAGCGTCAAAATCTGTGATCCCTATTAACCCCGTTCTTTGCTAACCGAGGGATTTTCTTTTAAAGCAATACGGAAAACTCAATACCATAATAACATTTCTTCCCACCGCAGTTCTGAAGATTTACATCAGATTCTGTCAACTTTAAAGCGTCGAATCCGCGCAAAGACGTCAGTTGTAAGATAAGTAACCCACTACAGGTGCTGTATACTTGTACGTTGTATAAGTGAAAATCCTCAACAAAGAGGATTGATATGGAAGGCCCACTAGCTGACTCAACAACTGCGAATTTTCCCCTGCAAGGAGTTTACGTTGTAGCCTATTTCTAGAATAAAGCGCTAAGAATATCAGGGAGATACAAGCCGTACTCTATTCGACATACAAGAGTACTGTAATTCACCTATAACAAGCAAATTAAGTGCATCACACATCATACAATGGTTATTACGACATACTGAAAGTTTTCATCCCTATATTTCACCATGGAGCTACAACAAAACAAACAACTAATATTGTGTTATATCTCCATGATTTCACCCAGAGAATAATATGTACATTTCCACTGTAGAACTACATGCGTTCAAGACAGTAGTGATCTGTTCCTTTTATTGTAAACATCGCGTGTAAACCTATATGGGATGGCCAAATCCCTGATTTCGACATGGACAAAATCTCTTATGCTGTTTGCCGTCTGTGTCATCACCATGGTAACGGGATAATGGACAGGACAGTAAGGCGTGTCATTCCGTAATGGATACTACTTAAATCGTAACAAAAAAAAAAAAAAAAAAAAAGAGTAGAAAAATAAATTTAATCTCTGGCCCTGAACACAATAAATCATCTTTTTCCCCCCTCCAAAGTTGGTAATTGAACACGAGGTATATAAGAGCTAGATATATGATAAAGCTATAAGCTACATGCAGCTTAAAGAGGCTAGATATAGATAGATAGATAGATAGATAGATAGATAGATAGATAGATAGATAGATAAACACACACACAGAGAGAGAGAGAGAGAGAGAGAGAGTGTGTGTGTGTGTGTGTGAGTATGTATGTATGTATGTATGTATGTATGTAAGTTTAAATGTGGATGGAAGGCGAGAAAGGGGAAGAGGAGAGAAGAAAAAACAATATCACTGTTGTCCACCAGCTGTGTAAGTCTCACTCAATAATGTACATTGTAGTTAAAACTGGCTTTCCGGGAACAGAATATTAGAATTCAAGCCAAATTTCATACAAGGGAATGTTAGGTCATTATAATCATACCAGTCAGGTGTCATGGACGAGGGATATGATTTCATTCTATAATCCACCTGTTTTGTGAATTGATATACCATGCCTATGTTCCTTTAAAAGAGCAATGACTGTTTTCCGTTTTCAGCCTATACTGTGATTTGCAGAATAACATGGCATATAGCGTGAGAACCGAAAATGCGGACGATGTGTTCCCTTTCTTCTTGTGATTATTAACACAGGACAAAGGGCATTTCCAACAATGACAGACGAAAATTGAAGATTACAAAAGAAAGGTTTTCCTCGACCTCTTTGTAATGCCATAAATCATATTTCATAATGAAAATGAGGTACAATTGAGATTATTTTCCCTCGACATTCGGGTTCCCTCCCCACCTCCATTCACTCTCCTCTGGATCGGTTGTAAGCTGGGAGTGTTCCAAATCTATACCGTCTTTGACAGTAAAAACAACAGCAAAAATCCTTCTCCGTCACCCCAAGTTTTCTTTCTGTCATTTTGATGATGATAAATGACATGACTGTCATGTTTCCTTGAAGTAACGCCACAAAATGTTCGGATTAACGAATACAAGGTACAGGGCCCTCTGGTAGAGCAGTGGCAACACTGAAGAGGCTACCCTGGATAAATAAGACCTTATTATTATTATAAATAAAAACCATGAACAACAACATCATGAACAACAACAACAACAAACGAACAGCACCCGGTATACCTGGGAGCATTCATCAAACGTTTTGTCAGACATTATCATTATCATTTTTTGTTCTGACAAACTCTTCTAAGCTACTGGAATCATTGGATCTGATTGGCTGAGAGCAAATTTGTAAGAAAAAAAAAAAGCTTACAAAATGCTTGATGAAAATGCTTCCCATGTCTCCCAATATTATCGGGGCACAAAAAGACAGAGAAATATATGGAGTTTGGAACTGCAAAATCACCTGACAGGGTTTTGTTATATCCAACTTCTTTATTATGTACGTTTCAACTGTATTGGGAGGAGCACCGAGAAGTGGATGAGACTCTTTTCTCTCAAACAAGCTATTCTGGGTTTATTTCCTAAGACATAACACTGTACCTACACCCTGTCCCATCACTTTGCCAACTAGCTGGTGTATGAATTGATACCTGGTAATGGACTAGCTCTCCTAGAGAACAGTGCACATTTCGAAAGGGAATGAGTTATTACCTCCGCCAAGGTTTTTTGTTTTTGCCCGGCATTGGTTTGTTTGTCTTTTTGCGAAATAACTTAAAAGTTATGAACGGGTTTGTCTGCGCTATCCGAGTGCATTTTTACTTATCAATGGGCTTTTTCATTTTATCATCATCAACATTAGTACCATCATTATAATCATCGCAGTAAACATATTACAGATTTTCATCCTACTACATGTAATATGACTATTATAGTACATGGTACTACCATTTCCTCTCATGCAGATGTGCTAGTGTCAACGTGACCACGTGTACTTTCAATCAAATCATGTTGCTCTCCATCTTTGCGACATTCCCACATTGTACTTGTACCACCTGCTGCTGTTTGCCTCTGTATAGTTAGTACATGTATTTACACCCACTTGCTAATTGTAACCGATTACATAAATCACTACTGTACATGCATGATTCATACCTCTGTAAACATAACAATCGTGCCAACTACATTTTGAGTGGAATACATTACATGTGTGTGTGTGTATACATATATATATATCTATATATATATATATATCTATATATATATGTATCTATATATATATATATATATATATATATATATATATATATATATATATATATATATATATATATACATATATATATGAAGAGTTTGTTCGCAAAAACCGATAAGTCCATTTTTGAAGATTTTGAAGTACGGTCTCTGCCATAAAGTACAAAATACTGTAATACCTATTAAATGATATATTGGTCACTACATTATAAAGGTACATTTTTGAAGTTATCGTCAAAAGAAGCAGAAATTTTCTTATTATTCTCTTTATTTTTCTTGACCTTTAATCGCAAATATCTCCATTTGACAAATATGGACTTATCGGTTTTTGCAAACAAACTCTTCATATATATATATATATATACTGTATATTTAAACACACACATACATTATACACCTATCTTCCTTCTTCTGCCTCTTTCTCTTTACGCTCGAGTTGAATTTACTCTAGGACTACTCCCAGCATATGAATTTCAACATCAGAAACTACACACCTGCACGAGAAAGAAAATATTCATTAGCTAGAACCACAGATTTTGTCACTGATTCAGTTTAATCAAAGGACTTTGGGTTACACATGTAGTAAAGTTCATCATTCACAGTGCCCACATTTCTTGTATATTGTCTTTGCTGATCTTAAATCCTTCTTACAATGTATTTCACACCACCTACCTGCCTACAGTCTCCAGGGTTTGAGGGTCTTCTACAACACAGTGGACTCCCATTATAACAAAGTCCTCGGGACCAGCAGTCTTCTTTCGTTACATCAAAATTTTTGTAATAACCAAACAAATAGACAATAAATATACATAAAGTGGAAAATGTTGCGCCCTTAATCTTTACTTCGTTGTAACCGGAATTTCGTTATTACCGTGTTCGTTATCACTGGAGTGCACTGTATTTCTACCACAGACTTTTTGTGCATTGTCGTATAGCGCCACCTATAGAGCTTTAATATGCAGGGTTGGCAACCTCTGGAGAACATAAAAGATACCCCCGATGATGCACAGTATTAATTCCCCCCCCCCCCCTCCGGAAAAAAAGAAAACAAAACAAAAGAAAAAAAATATCTTGAAGTCAAAATCATACTTAGGTTTAAAAAACAAAACAAAACAATGGATAATTGCAGACATTGTGCATGCTTATTTGAATTGCAGATTTTTTTGTTTTTAAATCTCAGAAACATAGTTTCTCACTTTTGATAAAGAAAAAAACAAAAAATATGCACAAACTAGCAGCTCTATATGTGACAACTAACAGGGTCTCCTTTCAACAGGCCCACGTGTACTGCTCATGTGGTACTGTACTGCTCATGTGGTACACATGTCAACTGGGGACCCGACACTTGGATGTAAAACATAGAAACTTTACATGGCAAGTAGGTATTAATCCAGGGAGGTCCCTCCCCGATTAACCCGTTGAGGACGAGTCCAGAGTATACTCATACAGGTGTCTATGGGGAATGCGTGTTGTGGCAAAATCAAATCTTCCTCAACGGGTTAATCGTAATGTACATGTACATACTTATGACATGCACTATCAAGGCATAGACACTTGACATCATGGACAGTATAAAATTCTTGAAATCATGACATAACACTGAAGTGGCAAATAATTTCATCAGGCCACAATATTACAGTAGCAAATATGCTAATTAATTTCTATGGAAATGAATATTCATAAATTTAATCATACCTGCTGTAATACATTGGAGTGATATTACCCAGTCAGAAATATAAGTATCATACCTAATTATTGGGTGTCTCACCACACGGAACATCCATCCAGTGCAGAGAACCATCAAACATGATTGCTCCCACATTACTGACAAGTTACACCTGTTTCTTTTCTTTGAGTAAAGAAAGCACCACTCAACCAAATATTAGTTCTGCAGATGACAGACTTCTACGCACAAATACCAATCTCACACCAGCATGTCCATGTGACTAGGACAATAATTATTGATTACACCTCTTGGCAATAAATAGATATTATAAATTGATAGGAAATGAATCAAAATTAAAACAAGTCTTCAAAATTCCGCATATTAAGAATCTATTGATGGCGACATTTACTAGTATATGTACCAAATTGACAATTCAATTATAAAAATAACTTTTAAGCACAGACATAAATATTATTCATCAGGAGGCTTGAGGAAAGCCCTTTTATGCTTTTTCTTCATTGGAATGTCATCCTCTGTCTGTGAGCGATTCCTCTTCTTGGTAAACATCTTTCCCACAGTTCCGACTAAGGTTGAGTACCTGGGGAGGCAATGCAAAAAACAAAACACACAATAAAATATGGATGCACAAATATCTATCTATCTATCTATCTATCTATCTATCTATCTATCTATCTATCTACAGTCAACCTTGCTTAAAGGACAAGTTCACCTTCATATACATGTGGATTGAGATTATGCAGCAATGTAAGTAGAACACATCAGTGAAAGTTTGAGGAAAATCAGACAATCTGGTCAAAAGTTATTAATTTCTAACGTTTCTGTGTAGTCACTGCTGGATGAGAAGACTGCTACGGTTGATGATGTTATATGTGTAGAACAATACAACGAAAATATATAGAGAATTACACATAATTTCATTTTAGAAAAACATTCCCTCAGCTTGTAACTGACATGGTACTCGCCCTGCCTTATGAAAGAGGCAAGTCATGTGCTCTTTTATTATGCGAGAAAATTCAAAACTTTTGAACGGATTGTCCAATTTTACTGAAACTTTCAGTAATGTATTCTACTAATACTGTTGCAGTCTCTCAATCCACATGTTTATTCTTGTCTTTTAAGTTGACCTCGCATTTAAGTTGAATAATTGCCTAAGGTGAAGGTCTTTTCAAGTCCTCTTCTCTTTATATTCTATTGATTTTAACCCCAACAAGTCAATTTTCTCCAAGTCGACGCTATTTCTTCAGTCGAAATAGATTTGACTTAGGCAAGGTTGACTGTAATTATCTATCTATATCATTTTATTATTTATTTTTTTTTGGTAAAATCATTCAAACATTGATCAAGTATGAACCATGCAAAAGGAATTCCATGACATGGTCCCGGATGACGTCAAAGTCTGAAATTTTGCTGTTCACACAGCGACTGAAGACATGATGTCATCACATTTATTCAGGAGGTGAGGCATTACAGAGCAACTGACGAATCAAAGTTTTGGCTAAATATTGTATTGTCTACAGCAGTTGACACAACAAATAAAACGGACAGACACACACTGGTACGCAAAGGTGTCTTGGTCAACATCATAGTAATTGGCATTTTGGAAACCCATCACCTGTTCACCACAAGGACATCATCACAATTTTTTTTTTTTTTTTTAAATTCAAATAAGCCTCGCAGAGCAGATCCATACCCTGCTTTATAAAACACTGTGCTTACAAAATGGGTAGATTGTTTAGTAAAGATAACAGGTGCCATTTGAAAAAAATTAATTGTAAAATTCATTACAATAGTAATGTTGCACCTCTCTAAATAATGTTTTGAAAGTTTTTTTCTTTTCTTTTAATGAAAACACAGTTACCAGAGTGAATATAACTACTAAAAGTGGCAGGGTGGTTAAACAACCAGTGCATTTTACAATGCAACTGTGCTAAACACAGCATTATATAAGTTCATAATGGTTTTTAAAAAATAACGAATTCACAATGCAAACATTTGTATTCATTAATGTAAACATGTTCATTTTTGTACACATATTAATTGAGGTAAATACACGTGTGTATGTTCATTTTTATACGCTTCTTCATTTTTGTGAATATGTTCTTGTTGAGACTCTCATACTCCTGGATGAGGGTCGATCTCACAATCTTACCTTTCAGCCATTTCTTCATCAGAGACCTGTTCTGCTCCTTCGTCATCTTCATCGTCCTCGTCAGCTTCCGCTTCTAGATTCTCCATGAATTTCTGTAATCAAGCGAAAGAAAATGAAGCACAGCAAGGGTGGTTATCATATTGACACCTGTGGCCAGGGAATACTTTTCTGCATAATTTCACATCAAAGACACTAAAGAAAAAGGAAAGCAAGATGAATCACTTATACACGATAATCTCCAATGAATTTATATTGTTCATATTAATAAAACTCAAATCCAAATCCCATCTGAGTATGTAATCCTATGATTTCTATCATGGCAATTACTCAAAAATACTGAATAGTCGGTGGTTATTATCATCATCATTATTTTTTTTTCTTGATGAAGGTTAATTTGTCAATCAGTTACAAGTTTATAATGAAAGAAAGAAGAGCAACTGTCTTTGAAATGGAGATGCATGAAATGGAGATGCATTGGAAGATTAATAAACTAGCTGATTAAAAGTTTGCAAAGTCTGGCAATAGGAATGCAAATCTGTAAACAATGTGTTGATATATCTGCAATTTACTGCCAATTATTGCACGTAAAAATGATATAACACTGAATTTCATTACAGATTTTTACTATAAAGTTTGGTTAGCCCATCAAATCATATGCAGCATACCTTAGGCCAGGTTTCAAGAAAGTCCACTGAGTATTTTTACTTAAAATGCAATTATGAGAAATGGGACAAAAAGAACAAAAAACTATTTGGGGAAGAGGTGTTAAGAAATGAATGTGTATGGAACATAATTATCTTGGTTTTCCTTCCCAAGGGGCTTACCTCAATGGCTGGGTTCATGCCCTTGAATGACATGCGACCGCAAATAAACTCCTCGCATTCTGCTAAGCTGTCCACAGTTTCATATCGATTCCTGAAGTAAAAGTCGTTGAAAGATTTCCATTGTTGATACAATTGAAGAAAAGAAAGGAAACAACACTTGTTCTTACAATCACAACTTCCAGTTCTAGTTTTTTCACTCATCAGAAGTCAAAAGATATTACTGACGCTCCGAATTTTACGCAACAGTGAGTGTACCCTGCAGTCAACATATTACAGGGCCACAATACTCCGTTCTTGCTCTGGAAAAAGCTTTGATGATTGTCTATTGGATAGTTAAACAAAATATTTTACAGTAAAAGTGAAAAATTTTGCAGTGTTGAAATTTTCAAGCATTTCGCGGAACCAGAAACTAGCTCAAAAATAATGTGAATATATTGCTTGCTATATATTTCTGTATTGATGCCATGATTCCAGGGATTTAAAAACATGTGAAACTTATCTTCCCTGGCCAATCGCGAAAAATTACTCACATGAATATATCCACTTTTACAGTATTTCTGCTTTTGTTGCAGACAATGCAAGTTCAATACAATGTGAAGTGCATGTACCACGTAACGCTTCAAATAGTCACAAGCGTATAAGTAACTCTGCAAAGAGTGCTGCCACTATACTCTTACCCCTTTGAGATCAATTCTGGCAGATCCAAGTACCAGTGCGTGTCATCAATCTGGCGTTGCTTCTCGGTCTCGAGTTCCTCTTCTGCGTCTTTCCTCGAGCGCCGCTGCATAAACTGGAGATAAGACAGTACGAGTACCGCACAAACATTTTGAGGTTGATACTAAACTGTTTAAGATACGGCATAGTATGACTTGATTAGCATGCCTCCCTGCTTGTCCAGTGTAAATAGGCTAAAACCAATGACAATCAACACTTGTATCATTTTCATTCATGGGCAGACCTCAAATGAAGAGATCAAATTGAAGTAGAAACACAATAAATGGGCAATAGCAATTCTTTTTTTTATCAAGGCTTCAGTAATATATAAGGAATTGCCCCACATACAGCTAGATTTGGGGAGTGAAAGACTATTATGTAACATTCGATTGCAAAAGGAATAGCATCCTCCTCTGTCAAAACCTCACCTTGAATCCTCACATGCACTTTACCTGCAAGAAGAGCAACAGCACACTTGACTTCCTTTAAAGGGATCGTATATTTTTGGTTGAGACCTAATATCAGGTTTCTAATATTTTTCGGTAGGGTAATGAGAAAACTCTTATGAAATATGAAAGAGCATGTAATTCCATGAGGATTCAATGTTTATTTGATGAAAATTGGTTTTGAAATGGCTGAGATATCCAAAACAGAGCGATTCTAATATGTGCGGGACCCACACTTTATTACGATCGCTTTGTTTTACTTTGTTTTTTAATGTTTCAGTCATTCCAAACCCGATTTTCATCAAATAGACTTTGAATTCCACTTAAAATGGTATGCTGTGTACTATTTCGTAAGTGTTTTCTTGGTATCTCACAAAAAGTTAAAAGCCAAATTCTCATCTCCACCAATACTGTACCATCCCTTTAAAGGTAGGGGATACCTTTCACAGACCTCCCAAAATGCAGCAAAACATTAAATATGAACCTCAGGGGACTTGTTTAGGCCACTGCTGAGAAATTTGGAAGTCAACAGTTATCTACAATTTGAATAATGCACAAAACTCAACTACTCAGTAGTTCTGTGTGTCAGCCACACTTAAGCCTTTTTGTTGCAGTCTTCTGTATTTTTTTATCTATAAACACAAACCTAAAAGTATAAGAGTTGATGTAATAACATATAGAGTGTGTGGCAAGAATGTATATAGAAATGTTTGTAAGTTTTGATGAACTTTCTTCACAAAATATACATGATGGATACACATGCAGTGCATGGGTCTGCAAAGGTAGCCTAGTAATGTACTGGAATTTACGGTGAGCCCCGAAAAAAATTCAATTCAAAATCTAACAGTCAATAAAAATGTACTAAATGTTACCTTCCACTTTCAATACTTTATGGGAGTTTCTAAAATGATACTCTCTTCAACATACCACTGTATTTATACAACTCTTCATTTGAGGCATGCAAATGGGATTCCCTACCTTTAAATGCAATGGGAGCCATTGGGAGGAAAGGTCCTGCTAGTACAAATGTATACAGGAAGCACTGGGAGCACACACCTACAACTATAAGACCTTCATCCACCCAGTGGTGTGTATAACATACTTGTATTCAATTTTAATATGGAACCTTACTACCAAAGAGATCACCTCTTAAAGGGACTGTACAGTACTGGTTGAGGTGGGGATTCATGTTTTAAACATTCCTAAGTGAGATAATGAAAAGCCTCTTATGAAATATGAAAGAGCATGTAATTTTAAGAAGGATTGAACGTTTATTTGATGAAAATTGGTTTTCAAATGGCCGAGATATCAAAAAAAGTGCTAATAATGAAAGGCGACATGCCACAACTTTATTAGGATCTCTTTGTTTCACCTTGCTTTTGGATATCTCAGCCATTTCAAAACCGATTTTCATCGAATAAACTTTTGATACCCCTTAGAACTGCATGCTCTTTGACATCTCATAGAGTGGTTTCTGAATATCTCGCAAAACATTAAAAGCTAAATCCTCACCTCGACCAGAACTGTACACACCCTTTAAATTGAAATGGTCCAGAGACATTGTCACTCAAATGCTGCAAGACATATGGTACAGTGTAGTGGCAGTTGCTCCATGTATGAAAAGTATGTGCAGCAAGATCATCGTGCTGTACACAATTATCAATGGACTTATCACCATTCCAACTGCTCAGACTTTTCAATACCTTTATTTTTGGATACATCCATTATCAGAATGGAAACTAAGTAAAATCATGGGTTTGTAGCTCCATGGTTAAATTTAGCTGATGGTGATCTAACGTGTTAAAAGCGATCAGCCTGAACAGGAACGGGTTGCGAAAATTTGCTTTTGCATTTCTGAAGTACTGGTACTTTGGCATGAAATTGAGCTTTAGAAATTAAATTGTTAAAATCTGACTATGCATAGATATAGATCAATCATTATTATTTCAATTCGGGTAAAATTTGGGTTCCTCAAATAGTCCTTTTCTGTCCAAATAGATGATTTTTGTTGATTCAGTCAATCTATACAACGCAAACCGCCGGGAAATAGCTACACTCCGAGCTGAAACCACCGTTGTGGGAAGGCCGTTCCAGTTGTGTTGATAAGAGAGGATTCTGCAGTGATGTTGCCGGAGTTGGATGTAGTGGGCTCTAGTCAGGTCTGATGAATGATACAGGTATGGTGGAGCAGCAGGGATAGCAACAAGGCCGTTGATGATCTTGCATAACAATACATCATGATGGCCTTGTTGTGTGCACGCCGCTCCTGCAGAGACTGCCAGTGAAGGTTGTGTACCATTAGAGCCACGCTACTTTGTTGGTTGTAGTCAGCCATCACAAATCTCGCTGCACGTCGTTGGACCATTTCTATATAAAAAATAAGTTCTTTGGTGTGGGGATCCCAAACTGAGGAGTATTCAAGCGTTGGATGGACATATGTCTTATAAAGCTTGTTCCTTGATGTTGGACAGACACCTCCCCAGATTGCGCTGAAGAAAACCAAGTGTATACTATTACTCTTCTTACAGATATTTTGTAGGCCTATGTGTGGTTTCCAGCCCAGCTAAGGTTGCGATGAAGTGTGACTCCCAGATATTTCGCTTCATCAACGGTCCGGAGTGCTTTTCCATGGATTGAGTACTGGATATCTCCTACGATGTTCTTCTTTTTGTTTGATATCCTGAACACTTCGCACTTCTCTGCATTGAGGGCCATTAACATTTCATTGATTAAATAGCCACTTCCTCTCCCATGCCTGTATGCTGTTAGCAAGATCTCTGTGAAGAATGTCAATGTCTGTAGATCAGTCAATTATAAGGTATTAACAGGGCGTCATACATCAGCATACAGGCGGATATTTGAAGAGACACACTCTGGGAGGTCATTGATGAACACCAGAAATAGCAAAGGTCCAAGGACAGTGCCTTGAGGCACGCCTATTTCACCAGGGACACCAGCATAGGCTGGCGATTTTCAAGAAAGTCTGGGAACAGCAAGTCTGGATATATGCAAGTTTCCCGTAAGGTAGGGTGGCACATCCAATTACCGGACGCTTTCTTTCGTGGCTTTGAATTCCGTACTCAGAGGATGAAATTTGGGCTAAAAATAACATCACTTATTCACAGACTCCTGGAAATTACGAATTCAGCCAACTGATGTCAATTGTTCACTCCAGTTTTTAGAAAATATGCTTCAAACATAACCCTCTACAAAAGTTGTCTTTTTGCGTGGTGCAAAATCGCATTGTATTACCGGACACGATTTTCGCAGTGAAATAATCGACATCTTTCGCACCTAATCCTTGCACAAGAATCACAATTTATCCCACAAATCATCGTACACATTATCACTGAGCGGAGGACAAAGAAAAAATGGGCAAATGAGGCTAAAATTTTGTATTTTACGGTAAAATGTCTGTCTTGAACATTTCGAACAGTTCACAGAATAAAACCTTGTGAAAAAATCGACAACTGGTTAGACTCTACTTCTAGTTTACATGCTTTGTCTATGGGAGCTGCACGCGCGGGTGATGAGTTGCGGGCCCCTTAGCGCACAACTATTCCGCATTGTTCGCGTTTGAGGACGATAGCTACAAATTTCCGATTATCGATCAGTGAACTTTTGGTTCTATTGGAATCTTCAGCATTTTTCCTGTATGTGAGTGGGATTTCATAGAATTTCAGTCGCGAAATGTGATTCAAACATGCATAAATATTAGCTATCTCGAGGTGCGGGTCACTCAACTATAAATTTGAGGTAAAATGTGAATTTTTTCGTGTTTTTACATTTTTATGTGGCGTTTTTTGCGATTTCGGTCCACACAAAGTTCTGTGAGGCTAATCTACGAAGTCTCGCGCGTACAGAATGTCATTAGTACGCAAAAATGTGCGTGTCCGGCAATACCATGCGTCCGGTAATACCATGCTTGCCCCTATAAGTTATATATAGGACTAGACATATTCATGGACCTGGTATAATCGCCAGCCTATTGCTGGTGAAGTAGGCACTTTCAGAGGTGCCTGAATTGGTAATCATGTAGAAATGCACACCATGCACATCTACCATTTCCTTCCTTAATTTGTCAATGAAAACTTCTTGTGGCTATCAGAAATGTCAAGATGGACCATATCTGACGGTTTCATGAAATTTCATAGTCAATTACAGAAGAAAAGTAGCTAATTTTGACTCGAAAGTACGCCGATCGACGACTGTCTCAGCGTAGCATGATGGATGATCGTTTATGTGGAAGAGTGATATAACGAGAATAATCGATCGTTGTAGTCTGTAATACAGCCGCTTGTTTGGTGTTTAACCACAATAATTACGTCGGCTCGACAGTATACTCAGTAATGTGGAAAAAAGAAAGTGATCTTGATGCGTCTGTTTTTTTCTTTTTTTTATCGTTTTAGTTAATTTTCTCCTGCATGTGACTGTATATCTGTCAACATTTTTCGCTGACTAAATGATGGACGGATAATATGTGACAATGTGTACAAAACAGTAAAAGATGTATGAAAAAATGGGAATTATCCATCATGAATATTGCACAATAAAATGGATTTTTACTACAAAACAAAAGCAAATACTGGGTTGCTGTTTTTGTATACATAATAAAAAAATGAAATGGAAAAATAAATACTATCATAAAAACAATTACTTTCTACTGTAAGTTGAACTTATCAATCGAAAACATATTACCATTTCAATTTCAATATTCTGTTTCTTTTTAGGTAAAATGAGCACTTTATGAGAAGTCCAGAATGTTAATACATGATTGTATAGCATACACTTTTTATAATACTATTCTCATTAATTTATTAAATTAGGCCTATGAATGATGAAAATTACTAGAAACAAATCCCCTTTGAATTCAACTTCCTTCTCATCTTCTTTTGTCTCTCTTTCTCTCTCTCTAATAGCCCAACCTTTTTTCTTCCACTTTTCCTTCAACCACATTCTATTCCCTTCAATACTATTCAAATTGAATAATTTAATCTAGATTATTATCAATTTTTTCATTGATAAAATCAATGCTTGCCGATGTCTTAATCCTGGTATGAATAATCGTATCAATAATTTGAATAGTGGTAATCATGATAGTGGCAATGAAAACAAAGAACTATCACAATAGCTCACTTGAGCCTTCGACCAGGGAGGTGGTCCCACGCCTCCCATCCCTGCTTCGACTCGGGTGAGCTAACAATAAGAAAAAAAAAAATACGAAAAAGAAAGTAGGGCCTTGGGGCTACACGTATTGCACGAGTCGAGTTCGATATTGTTAGTAAGCGGCTAATTAGAGACTACCAGAATCGATTATAATCGTTGACATCGTTCTCTGCGAAATCGGTGCACTAGTTACGTCGGAGACACTGTTCGGAGGCTATGTTCGCGACCGACGTACTTTTCAACTCCGATTTCTCATTTTTCTTACCTTTTCGGCTTTCTAATTCCATGAAAACTCTCTGATATGGTTCAATTTAGCATCTCCAATAGCTGCACAAAATTTGATTGACAAACAGCGAAGCGAACGGTAGGTGTGCATTTCTACACGATTACCCCTGAATTTATGCTGATTTTAATCTAACAACGAAAATAGCCCGCTATTCACTCACGGCACTCCCACAGTATAGACAGCCGGAGCGCCCCCGGCCCGGGATCATGACTTCGAATGGTACACCACCACTACACCAGATCTATATAAATTTATACCGGGGTATATACAGATATATGAGATGCAGAGTCTCTTCCAAGTTACATGCAGACTTTTTCACGTATAGTCTACCTATTACATGCACAATTTTGACAGAAAAGAAAGAAACCAACCTTCATCTGAGACAAGTTCTTTGAAAGTCGAACATTTTTGCGTTGTCCAGATCCGGCCATATCGTTTGACGAGGTCTAGCTTGTTTCTTCAGAAATTCATTCTCAATCACCTATGCATACGTACACTGTACATGTACATTACGTGTGGGGACGTGTACGCACATTGCGGGTCAGGGCTAGGGTGGCTTCAAGTAAGTAAGAAAGAGAAAGAAAGAAAGAAAGAAAGAAAGAAAGAAAGAAAGAAAGAAAGAAAGAAAGAAAGAAAGAAAGAAAGAAAGAAAGAAAGAAAGAAAGAAAGAAAGAAAGAAAGAAAGAAAGAAAGAAAGAAAGAAAGAAAGAAAGAAAGAAAGAAAGAAGAAAGAAAGAAAGAAAGAAAGAAAGAAAGAAGAAAGAAAGAAAGAAAGAAAGAAAGAAAGAAAGAAAGAAAGAAAGAAGAAAGAAAGAAAGAAAGAAAGAAAGAAAGAAAGAAAGAAAGAAAGAAAGAAAGAAAGAAAGAAAGAAAGAAAGAAAGAAGAAAGAAAGAAAGAAAGAATAATAAATAAATAAATAAAGACAGAAAGAAAGAAAGAAAAAAAAAGAAAGAAACAAGGAAGAAAAAAGAAAGGAAAAAAAAAATCACACCGCCACTCGATACTCCACTAGGGTAGGCCTATGGTGAACGCATGATTATCTTTACCAAGGAGCTCATGCCATCCCCTGCCCTTGTTGTTCATTATTCATTCATGTCTTTATTAAATTTAAAAGGGGAGGGGCGATGTAGTGGTAATTTTTCATTATCTAAGTACATCGCAAGGGTATCAATAGGGGGGGGGGGGGGGGGACACAAATGTCCAGATCTGATTTTACCCCTCCTCACAAATAATCGATTCCCGGCCGATATGACATTTTTCTTGCTTTAATGACTGAAAATTGTTTCATCCAAAGTGTGCTACAGATCGTTGAAGTTCAACTTTGAAAATGCAAAGATCTCGGGCCCCGCATGGTACATGGTCCTATGGGCTATGGCTAAAGCTACTCAAGCACCTCCCCCACCTACCCCCTCCCGAATCCATCCCGAACTCACGGGTCCATTTCCTTATGATTTACTGCCAGGCGCGCCGGAAGCAGTTTTGAATTGGGGGGGGGGGGGGCAAATACTGGAGGGGGCTCACGATAAACCATACATATGTTACACAATATACACATACACACACACACACACACACACACACATATATATATATATATAATATATATATATATATATATATATATATATACATATATGTGTGTGTGTGTGTGTGTGTGTGTGTGTATATATTATATATATATGTTAAGTGGCGTACGGTGGGTCGAAACATTGGGGGTGGGCACATTGTGGAAAAGTAATTTTGACGGTGTGTATGCATGTGCGTGTGTGCATGCGCAATAATGGGACTACAATACATTACGGAATGTGATACATTCAACAACGCAGTCATTGAGCAACATTGTAAGTTTCCCTTACATGGGTTATGGAATGACGGCGTGAACGACAAATTATATACTGTCAGCAACATCAGGAGAATTGCATAACAATAAAATGCGAGCGAGCGGAGCGAGAGAGCTTGAAAATTTTTGACATTTTACAGTCCCAAAACTGCCGTTTGTAGCTATATCTTTCGCTTTGGAAATTAAGGGGGGGGGGGGCATCGGGCGCAACTGCTGGCAATTACTGGCGGCAACATTAGGAGAATGGCATAACCATTCAATGCGAGCGAGCGAAGCGAGCGAGCTTGAAAATTTTGACATTCTACAGTCCCAAAACTGGCGTTTTGTAGCTATATCTTTCGCTTTGGAAATTAATGGGGGCGCATCGGGCGCAACTGCTGGCAATTACTGGCAGCAACATTAGGAGAATGGCACAACCATTCAATGCGAGCGAGCGAAGCGAGCGAGCTTGAAAATTTTGACATTCTACAGTCCGAAACTGGCGTCTGTAGCTATATCTTTCGCTTCGGAAATTAATGGGGGGGGGGGGGGGGGCGCATCGGGAGCAACTGCTGGCAATTACTGGCTGCAACGTTAGGAAAATGGCATAACGAATAAATTTGACGATTAATTTTGACATTTTACAGTCCCCAAACTGCCGTTGTTAGCTATATATATATTTTTTTTAAGCTTTGGAAATTAAGGGGGCAGCTCAGGCGCAACTGCTGGCAAATACTGGCTGCAACATTAGGAGAATGGCATATAGCGATTGAATGCGAGCGAGCGGAGCGAGCGAGCTTGGAAATTTTGACATTTTACAGTCCAAAAACTGCCGTTTGTAGCTATGTTTTTTCGCGCTTATTCATTTATATACATATCTATCTTATTTTATCTATTTTTATTTATTTGTTTATTCATTTATTTACTTCTTTTTTTTTTGGGGGGGGGGGTTTGGGGGGGGCAAAATGTGTTTTGCCCCCCACTTTTTGGATTGGGGGGGCGGCCGCCCCCCCGCCCCCCTGCCCCCCCCCCCCCCCACTTCCGCGCCTATGTTTACTGCAGTGCACTTTGTGACATGAAAAAAAAAATGTGCGTATAACGTATGCGAGATATTTTCATTGAAATTAAAAAAGAATGCAGTTTAAGCTCCTCGTACAGTAGGCAGGTCTGTGGGAGATGTTAGGGAATTCCCTCCCCCCTCCCCCCCCCACACAAGACTACCCCAGGCCCTCCTCCATAGTGGCTCCTCCTTCCATTATCGACGCCCCTGCAATGGATACAATGAAGCTTTTCAAATTCAAATCAAAATATCTCGTAAACACATTTTTTTTTTTTAATGGAATTTGGAAAATTGTCATTAAACAAAAGTAGGCCTACTCTGGAGGGGAACCAATTAGTGAAAAAATGGATACTTTCCCACCACGAGGGAACTCGTGCATATATATATATATATATATATATATATATATATATATATATATATATATATATATATATATATATATATATATATACATTTTTTTTTTAAACTGAAGTGACAGATATGAATGGTAATAGGCCTACTGATGAAATATTCCGAAATTCTAAAACCTTAAATAAAGTGCAGTATTTAGGCATAAGTCTTTGATAAAGGACCGATCACGGGAGATACGGTATCCCTCCCCCACGCGAGGGACATTTTTGCGTTTTTTTAAATTGAAATTCAACAATCTGCACACTTTGGGTGAAATATTTGGACACTTTTCTATTAAAAAAAAAAAATCACATCTCGAGAATCATATACCGGGGTGGAGGAGGGGGGGGGGGGGGGGCAAAAGGATATTCGTGGGGGCTGAAACTGATCCCGCCCCTCGATCGTGATATTCCCCCCCCCTCCCCTGTTCGACGCCCCTATAGAAATATTTGTTAGTAGGCCTATAGGCCTATTTATCTTTCTTTTAAAACTGAAATCTATCGAATTAGATTGTGCGGGTTTTTTTTTTTTTTTTTCTACTCTTTTCCAAACATGGCTAGCAGAATATGTTCACTAAAACTCACAATACACAGTCACAGTACAGGAGGGGCACAGGATGCTAAATATAATATGTTTCATGTTTCGATGACATGCTTCATGTTTCATA